>NW_028155703.1:0-95649 GCF_963454915.1 Gymnoscopelus microlampas | reverse complement strand
TGTACTGTTTTTTTTGTTTTGTTTTGTTTTTCCTGTTCGTGTGGATGTCCATATTGTATTTAATCTTTTGCTTTTTATGTGTTAGGTTTAATGGATGTATGCATGTCCCCATCTAATACATATATGCATGTCCCCATTTAATGCACATATGCATGCCTCCATCTAATGCATGTATGCATGTTTATTGTTTGACTTGTCTCATTTATTTAGCTTTTTGTGAGTTTGTTTGTCTGACCGGGTTTTGTATTTATTTATTTTATTTTATTTTTTATGTGTATTATTATCAGGGGTTTTTTTTTTCTGTCTTGGCTTTCCCTGTTTATGGCCTTGTGTGCTTTGGTGATCTCACCTGTTTGCTTTATTTGAAAAATAAATTAAAAAAATTGATAAAAAAAAAAAAGAAGAGACAGAGAGAGACATGGAAACGGAATAGATTGAAGAGAAAGACATGGAAACGGAATAGATTGAAGAGAGAGAGAGAGAGAGAGAGAGAGAGAGCCATGGAAACGAAATAGATTGAGTCATGTTTTTTGCAATTCAACTTAAATGAGTCTGCATCAAGTGAGGCTTGAACCGGCAACCTTGCGGTCATGAGGCACTCATAGGTAGCTGCAACACTACCTATAGTCAGAGGAGAGAGAGAGAGAGAGAGAGAGAGAGAGAGAGAGAGAGAGAGAGAGAGAGAGGAGAGAGAGAGAGAGAGAGAGAGAGGAGAGAGAGAGAAACGGAATAGATTGAAGAGACAGGGAGAGAGACATGGAAACGGAATAGATTGAAGATAGAAACGGAATAGATTGAAGAGACAGAGAGAGACATGGAAACGGAATAGATTGAGTCATGTTTTTTGCAATTCAACTTAAATGAGTCTGCATCAAGTGAGGCTTGAACCGGCAACCTTGCGGTCATGAGGCACTCTTAGGTAGCTGCAACACTACCTATAGTCAGAGAGAGAGAGAGAGAGAGAGAGAGAGAGAGAGAGGAGAGAGAGAGAGAGAGAGAGAGAGAGAGAGAGAGGAGAGAGAGAGGAGAGAGAGAGAGAGAGAGAGAGAGAGAGAGAGAGAGAGAGATGGAAACGGAATAGATTGAAGATAGAACGGAATAGATTGAAGAGACAGAGAGAGAGACATGGAAACGGAATAGATTGAAGAGAAAGACATGGAAACGGAATAGATTGAAGAGAGAGAGCCATGGAAACGGAATAGATTGAGTCATGTTTTTTGCAATTCAACTTAAATGAGTCTGCATCAAGTGACGCTTGAACCGGCAACCTTGCGGTCGTGAGGCACTCTTAGGTAGCTGCAACACTACCTATAGTGCTATAGCTTTGTCCAGGCTGATATTGTCTGTTGAGGATCACAAACTCTTGCCTTCTGTCATGACCAAAGCCCCTGTTTCACTAACACTAAGATCACTCGTTCACAAACCCTTTACCAATGAAGAAATTGTACATCTCCTCAGAAGCAAAACTAGTGAAAGTAGCCGATTCTACAAGCTCACAAACCATTAAAAGTTGTCAGATTGTACATCGGCTATTTTCACAATGAAGTATGTTATACATTGAAAAAACATACTCTCATTGCTATCTGAAAAGTTGTGAGATTTGTAGATCAGCTATTTTCACAATGAAGTATGTTATACATTGAAAAAACATACTCTCATTGCTATCTGAAAAGTTGTGAGATTGTAGATCAGCTATTTTCACAATGAAGTATGTAAAAAACACTCAATTAAGTATTTCATGTTATCTTTAACAATTGCAGATGTATTCATTGATAGTCATGTTGCACCAAGTGAGGCTTGAACCTGTGACCTTGAGGTCGTGAGACATACACTTAAGCGGGAAGCTATCTGACCAACAGACAGTCCTCTGAAAAAAGAGATCATACTGATCATACAGTTTCACGCAAATAGCTGAAAAATCCTGGGTTTAAGTGTTTTTCAAACTGCTCAAGATTGCGGACAATCTAAGGGCGGTGCTTACTGGTCAACGTGATAGATGTGTTCCTCATTAGTCAAGGCACATGTGTAAGCAGGTCTAATGGCTGTCGGCCAAACGAGGCATGACTTTTGCCTGTTTAAAGTTTGCATTTTCAAAAATTTGCTATAGCGCCCCCGTTTGACCAATTGGAGTAAGATTGGTTTCAGTGATATTTGGAATGGCCCTTTACATTTCTGCAAAGTTTCAAAGAATGGTAAGTCTGCATGTATGTGTTAGGGGCAGATGAATAATTGTCATAAAACTGCAATATTCATTGGCTCATTAAAGCTTCATTTTTTCACTTATGGAAAATATTTTGCAAACGTTTGTCGGCATATGTCCAAAGTTCATGTGTAAAAAGTTTCGTGCAGATTACTCAAAAATCCCAGGAGGAGATAGGTTTTAAATGTTTTTCATATAATTCAAAATGGTGGGAGATCTAAAGGTCAGAGGTCAAAAGTCAGAGTGTGAAAGTTGTTCAGCATGAGGAGACGCATATGTGTATTGAAGTTTCATGGCTGTAGGTCAAATAGGGCATGAGTTGTACCTGTTCAAAGTTGCCATTTTTCAATTGAGTGCTATAGCGCCACCTTTTGACGAAAGATTGTGAGAATTATTTCTTGATCGTTTTTCATGACCATCTACCATATGGCCGAGTTTCGTAAAAAGCGTATGCACGGTTCAGCCAGAACTGCCAAAAGTGGCAGAAGAAGAAGAAGAAGAAACGGAACTAGATAAAGTGCTCCTCGGAGCACAGGTCTCCGCCAGGTCAGATACGTTATTGTGGCCTCCTGGTGGCGCTATAATAGGCCAATGTGAAAAGGGTGCCATTTATTCTTAGGTCGTTCACGGCAATCGGACACTGCATTCATGATTTGAAGCATTTTGTTCCAAAAATGTGTTTTGCTAAATTAGACCTGCTGGTGGCGCTATAACAGGCCAATGTGAAAAGGGTGGCATTTCTTCCTCGGCCTAGTGGGAATGTGCGTGTGAAATTTCACGGAAATCGCACGCTGCGTTCATGGTTTGAGGCAGTTTGTTCAAAACGTATGGAGTTACATTTGTGTCTTTATTAACCAAACAAAAGAAAAACATTCGAGAGAGAAAAAATATAAACAGAGCAAAGAATAGTTTTGAATGAAAACAAAATAAAACAGCAAGCAAAAAATTATAATTAGTAAGCAAAGGAAATTATATAAACAGAACTAAAACATTTTTTTCATTAAAACAAATTAAAAACGCAATCAAAAAAAATATTTGCAAGCAAAAAAATATAAGATCTGAAAGAAAAGAAAAAATAATTGAGAGCAAAACTTCAAGATTAAAAAAATAAGGAAAAACTGTTTAAACTACATAAAACAAAATACTTAGTAAAATGTTTGGGTAATAAAATGTGTTGTGCTAAATAAAATGTTTTTAATGTTTTTTTTTTCCTTGTTTGCCAATGAAAGTTTTTTTTTTCTGATTGCAAAACGTCTTCTCTCTCAAAACCTAAGTCTTTGGTCTCGATTTTTTTTTTCTCTCTCTCGGATTTTTTTGTGTGAGGGGTTGAAGTTCAGAAGGCGTGTCCTACGCTGAAAAGATGTAAGACACCTCTCCATTGGTCACTCGGAGTCTGAGTGACAGCTTGACAACTTCCTTGACCACCCCCCTCCCCCGGCCAACAACAACATTCTACTCCTGTCCAGTACATTTCTCCAGCTGTGGCAGATTTTTGTGGTGCGACACTTTGGCAGATAGTCAGTGCGTAAGTATTTTAACTTCCCTCCTTTTAACCTTTTCACATATTAGGCCTATGACTTTATTTAATTGAATTATATAAGATAGTAATTTAAAATACATAATTGTGCTGCTAGTGGCCGTTGTTTCAGTTTGTAACGAGACCGGATCAAGTCGAGACCGCGTCTACTGTTGTCCTAGTAACAGCAGATGTTGTCCCACCGACTCCCACGGCGAAAGAACGCGTAGCTGTCCTCGTCAATGCCGTTTTTTTTCATATCATATCACAATGCCAAAACATACCGATCTGATTCTTGTTTGGATGAAGAAACGTCAGGCAAACGAACACTGACGTTGCGTTGTGGACGGCTCGCCGTTGGTTTTGTTGTTGTTGTTGAGGAAAAGGAAGACAACCACTTCCTGTGTCAGTCTCTCTAACAATAGATTTACACGTTTTTATAAATGCAACTATTTGCCATTGGAGTCGGAGTCAACATGTGTAAGGTACAATCACTATTCAGCCCATTCAAAGCGTGCAAATAAACGCATCAATGAATTAATAAATATATAAATAAATGTTCGTCCCTACTGGGATTCGAACTCTTCCCAATGTCAGCATAAATACACCAGACAGGCGCTTACTCCGGTGCGCCATTCTTTTCACAACAAACAGGTACCATAAACAACTCATAGAGTATACAACCAGCCATTTAAAAAAACAAAACAGACATGGTCACTAGATACATCAGATCAACTTGAGACCTCAGTCACCACACTGATTTTTTTGTACTGGTCTCCAACACGGCTGTTTACTACAGATTTGTTTCTAAAATATCTCACCATGATCATCTATTATTCATTATGTTATAGGCTACTTAGAAATAGTAAATGTGACGCACGATAGGTTAGATAAACTGTTTATAACATGACCAATTATAGAGAAAATATGGCCAAAAGTGTCTGAAACCCCACATTACAGTGACGTGATTATTGACCAGTCAATTTTAAATGTCCTACAAATTATTGAAGCTAATGTTTATGTAATCTAATCACCTGGAAATAGTATGTTGTAAGATACAGTTGCAGTCGCTGCACAGAAAATGGCAGTTCAAGGCATGTCCATTTAGAGCTCTGGTCTCCATTAGGAGCGGTGCTCCTCCCATTGACTGAAAATTCCACTACCGTGCGAGGTCTCCAACTGTAGTAAAACGAAAGAAAACGATTTCGCTACTCATCGAAACAAAGGTTGCTTGTGTTGCTGAAAAACTATTCTCCACGGTGGGTTACATCTCAGCACACCACCTTCTCTGTATAATGCACTTTTTGGGCAGAAAATAAAACATGTCCACCAGACGGAATTATTTAAATTACTCACCTGCGCCCTCTACAGATCTGGTCAATATAAATAACCATTAATCATTAGGCCTAGCATTGATCATAAACGAACAGTTTATCTAACATATCATGCGTCACATTTACTATTTCTAAGTAGCCTATAACATAATGAATAATAGATGATCATGGTGAGATATTTTAGAAACAAATCTGTAGTAAACAGCCGTGTTGGAGACCAGTACAATAAAATCAGTTTGGTGACTGAGGTCTCAAGTTGATCTGATCTATCTAGTGACCATGTCTGTTTTGTTTTATAACGACTGGTTGTATACTCTATGACTTGTTTATGGTACCACTTCGTTGTGAAAAGAATGGCGCACCGGAGTAAGCGCCTGTCTGGTGTATTTATGCTGACATTGGGAAGAGTTCGAATCCCAGGAGGGAATGAACATATATTTATTATTTCATTGATGCGTTTATTTGCACGCTTTGAATGGGCTGAATAGTGATTGTACCTTACACATGTTGACTCCGACTCCAATGGCAAATAGTTGCATTTATAAAAACGTGTAAATGTATTGTTAGAGAGACTGACACAGGAAGTGATTGTCTTCCTTTTCCTCAACAACAACAACAACAAAACCAACGGCGAGCCGTCCACAACGCAACGTGAATGTCTGTCTGGCGTTTCTTCATCCAAACAAGAATCAGATCGGTATGTTTTGACATTGTGATATGAAAACAAAAAACAACAGGCATTGACGAGGACAGCTACGTGTTCTTTCACCGTGGACAACATCTGCTGTTACTAGGACAACAGTAGACTCGGTCTCACTTTAATCTGGTCTCGTCTTAATCTTTGTCACCGTCACTCCGTGACTCGCGCGTCCAACGCCTATTGCCAGCCTGCAGCATGTCGTTGCATGTGTATTATGTAGCTACTCCAGTTACCAGGTCAATCA
This sequence comes from Gymnoscopelus microlampas, assembly GCF_963454915.1. NCBI lineage: Eukaryota > Metazoa > Chordata > Actinopteri > Myctophiformes > Myctophidae > Gymnoscopelus > Gymnoscopelus microlampas. The sequence continues at coordinate 89,655 of NW_028155703.1, read as the reverse complement.
TCCATAACGTTAGTTCATGCTCTTATTGTGATGTGCTGCAATTATTTTAGCGTTGTTTGATGCAACTATTATCATTGAGTAAATGAAAAGTGCAGCTTAGTGTGCTAGGCTCTCAACTACGACGCATCCAAATAGGTACATTCTGACGTTTGCGTAACTGTTTATATATTGACATAATTGTTGTTCTGGGAACCCAAATGAGTATGAAACTTAAGCCAGGGGTCTTCAACGCTTTTCAGGCCAAGGACCCCCTAGCTCAGAGAGAGATGAAGCAGGGCCCCAATACATAGTGTATAAAATGAAGATTAAACTTGTTCATATATTTCATAGATAGCTTCACAGACTTGTTTGACAGACACTGTCATGTTGGATTCAAGTTAATGTGTATTTTCAGACATTTAACCACTTCAGCCCTCTGAACTACTTAGTAAAGACCTTTCACTCTGTACTTGGTCTGCTTTTTTTCCCCTCTACACCAAACATCTTTCCAAAAAATAGCAGATCTACAAGCTTGTAGTGCGAGGCGCTGTGAGCTTGTACTGTAGATCTGCTATTTTTGGCTAAAGTTCTCTTCAGTAGTAGGGATGCTAGGTTACGGTGACGGACCCCCTGTTGAAGACCCCTGACTTAAGCATTCTATTTTGTCTCACCACACCGACGTGCTACTGTACACGGTACAGTAAAAGGGGAAACCACACCAATGTCCTAATTGACCGAAATGATAGTACCCAAGAAAAGTGTTTCTTAATCAAAATCAAAGCAGCCTAATCAAAAATATGAAAACAACACGGTACACATTCAGGCTCCTACAGCCTGTAGCCATGTATTATGGCCTCAATGACAATAACTTCTCCTTGTCTCCCTGGCAGAATGCAGAACCAACCATGCAGGCCACAGGCCCAGGTAAGGATAATTTGTTCACATTCACATACATTTGGTCACCTTGTGGTCATTGCGGGACAACAGAGACAAAATATTAAGTTGTTTTCCAGTGTTGTCCTGCGTTTGTGTGACTTGAACAATAAGAACAAATCAATGTTAAATCCAATCGATAACTGCAGAGTGGCGACAGTCTCTTTGAATGAGTGCATCTGCCAATTGTAAAAAAGTAGCATTGTTCTTCATAAATAGCCAATATTATTTAATAAAGACGGAATGCACTTGCCCATCGGGCAACCTGAAGGCAAACAACATTTGCCTGAACGTTTTATTAACTTGCCACGGGCAGTCGGGCAACCGTTAGTGTCAACCCCTGCTTGTGTTTGCCTTACTTACTGTGAATCACTCTTAAGAGTGTCTGCTAAATGCCTAAATTGTAATTGTACATTTTAAAATGGCTGTCATAAAATGTGATGTCTGTTATTCTTTTCCTTTTGTAAGGGCTCTTGCCCTACACATGTGCACTAAACACATACCAATGCTGCAACAGCTTCATGAAGGCCTTGAGGTTTACGACCTCATCAAGAGATAGCCAATGGAGTGTTGCAGTAAACATCATGCAAATCGTTACACATTATCTCTATAGTCAAGTGATCAAGACGGCTCCATCCGATTTTTCATATTCCATCCTTATTGGCGCATTCCCAACATTGCTGGCCCACAATAACCTACCTTACCTGGTGGAGACCTGTGCTCCGAGGAGCGCTTTTTCTAGTCTTGTATTATTTTGAATGCCTTAACATTTCCTCAAGTGCCAAGTGGTATTTTCATTGTTGGATCAAACTGTTGGGCTGTAATACTCTTTTGTTTTCTTAGGTGGACGTGCATTACATTGTGTCACACCTGGTCCCAGAAATGTCTCCACAAGGCTCGGCAAATCATGTGGAGGAGTCGAAGATCTTGGATAACTTCCAATATCTTTTACTTGAGGGTAGGTAAAACCTTCCATAAGACATTTTGATATTGGCTTAGGTCCTAAGCTAAGTCCAAGAAGTTTGGGAACCACTGGTGTAGGATCTCCTATACCTTAGGAGATCCTACACCAGTGGTTCCCAAACTTCTTGGGCTCAGGTCACCCGTGTAAATAAACTTTTCATCCACGGCACCCCTGAATTACATTGTTACTTTACAGCACCTTACATTTATGTCACATTATGGTATGCATTATTTAAATCCTCCCCCCTAAATTACAGTTTGTCACAAGGAAAACTGAGAGAATATCTGTTTCCATTACAGGACACATTGCAAATAACATTATACTTGACGTTTAACCACTTGAACCCTAGCATTCCTATTCTGAGGGGAACATTCACCAAAAATAGCAGATCTACAAGCTCACAACGCGTTGTGAGCTTGTAGATTGCTCATTTTGGTGAAGAGATTACGCACCAAGTACGGTGCACCTCAACTCCGTTTTATTAAGTGTAGAGGTTCTAAGTGTTAAACTGAAGTGATATTGATACATTCCAAACATGATCAAAGTATTTTGCGGCACCCCTGGACTTGGACCTGGGCGTCACGGCACCCACTTTGAGAAACCCTGTCCTACACTCATACAGCACATCATATGCCCAGATTTTAACCAATTTTAGAATCAGAATAGTCTTTGTCACAATGATCTTTATTGTCACATCACAGGTTTACAGGTGTAAAACAATGGGTGAAATGTGTTTTTGTGCAAGCTCCGTAGTATTTTGTTTATTTTCATAAAGGAAAAAGAAGTGGAGCCACTAACTAACCGGGTACAGGGCAAGCAATGTTCTCAAGTGATCGTAGTGTATCTTGTCAGTAGCACAACACAATTTCATTATCTGGATATCGGACTGTCAGACAAATAATACGGTTTCCGATCATAATCATATTTGGTCCATTTTATTGGTGATTCTTGTGAATGAGTTGTTTAAGCTTTGAAACTTGTTACTTCAGATGTTGATTCTGATCTCTTGTCCTTTCTAAGATGTACAACCAGAAGATGCGGCTGAAGAAGAGAGACCCTCTGTGCCCATGGTGATGCAATGGCTGACTGGGCAGGGACACAGGCATTTGCTGGTGTCGGAGAGAAAGAAAATCAAAATAGTTGACCACAACTGTCTAGTCCACAGGCCACACTGTTTGTTATCCAATTGTTAGTGCTTGTAACACTTCCAACAGCCCACCTTGAAGATTACGAGTCTTTTAAGACCAACTTGCTTTCTGACATTAATGGTGCAAGCTTTGACAGAGTGTAACTTGTAAATAACTGTACATTGTCACTTTTTTACTCCAGTCCATTGTCAATTTTTACTTGTGTTAAGGATACAAACTTAAAAGTGAACTTGGACGATTATGAACCTAAATTGCACTGTCCTGATGTGAGGACATCATATACACTATGACATCACAGCAGGAGGGGGTACATTGTTTAAAAATGTCAGCTGTGGTGTAGAAATGAAATGCAAAGAACACCCTCTTCATTTTTATAGTGTTCCAGGTCCAATTGTGTCTGCTTATTTATTTGTGTCATCACTTCCAATTTCACTTCTGTATCTTGACTGAGGTTTCTATCTTGATTGGATAAAATTGGCATCCCAACCTGAGAATGCATTTTCTGTTAGAGAGCCGGAGAGACATGTTACTGAACCCTCTAAAGCAATGAGTACGATCAGAATCTAGAGCTAGAGCTATTTAACACTTAATTTAACGAAAGAAAATCACTTACCCTCCCTAACTTTTGAAATGTTTGCACCTTTCAAGGGCACTGGCAGTATAACACTGACATTGTAACTGTTTAAAAAAAGACATCTTTAAAATCTTTTTCACTGAAAATGTAGTTGTATGAATACATGGTGAATTGCTATCTGTTAATTTGACCTTCAAATGCAGTTTATGCTAATTATAGGAAAGTCAATGTTGGATAAATACATTTCTGCTCAATTTAGGCCTTGTCTGTGTATACTGAAATGCTGGTTGAGAATGCAAAAACAAAATTTGCTTCCGCATACTAAGTTAGAACTGCATTTGTTAGGATTTAAGGTATTGTTGGCAGGTTGAAAATATGCATGTGGCATTTAAAGCTACAGTCCCAAATAATCTGTACTATTACCTTTTTAATTCAATGGGGCAAATGAAATCCAACCCAAGTCTACCACCAGGTTTCCCTAGGGTATGAGTTTCAGTGAGTGAGTCAGTAGTCTCTTGATGGGTATGTGGGTCCCTCACCTCTGCTCTTGTGATGCTGCCAGCGTAATTCAATAGCCTCACAGAAAACTATACCTTACCTTAACCTGACAATAACTAACCTATCATAAAAAAGTGACCCGCAGTGGATTCGAACCCTCAGGCCTTGGATGATGGATCATAAAGTAAGCGCACAATCAGACTAAACGTTTCCAAAGCAGTCTATCTGGAATGGGCCTGGCCAGTAGGCCAGTCACTTCAGCCTTGCCTTAATTAGAATAATGAATATAACATGAAATAATGTATAGCTTTATTTTATAACTTCAAGGGTTCCCAAACGTTTCAGGCTGTGACTCCCTAAAATAATCATATTTGAACTGGGGACCCCCCAAAATAATCATACTTGAACTGGGGACCACCCACCCTGACAAGCACTTGAAATTGTAGGAATTACATTTAGTTTTACTCGGTTCCACAGATAAATATTGTGAAAATAGCCAAACTACAAGCGCACTGCGCACAATGCCTTAAGAAGGTCTTAAAAGTCATTAAATTGTCACTTAAAAATATGTTACCCTGTATACACTTGGTATGTATAGGTTGGTTTGTTTACTGTTGAGAGAGAAAACTATGTTGCCCATTAAGCTAATCTGGGGACCGCCTCTGAGGGTCCCGGTCCCAAGTTTGGGAACCACTGGCCTACTATAACAATAACAACAATACAACAATTTTAAATACAGATCACAAACTGTAAGTAGAACAGAAACCTAGCATTAGGGAATCATCTGAATTGCTAATAGCCTAAAATGCTCAATAGTGTAGCGCCCAGAGTTGGGATGGAGCTCTGACCTCAGTCCCAGAGGACCACAATGGAAACAAGCCTTTGTGTGTTATCCTTATAACATCATTGTAAAAATCGTACCTCTGTATCCTACTGTTAATAAAGTATTCCATAAATCTGTTTACTCAAACTGTTTACTGTACATATATTTATGTTTTGTTTTTATGATGTTTTGCATAGTAGTGTATATACTGTCTGTCATAAATGTCTCTATGAATTCAGTAGGAAGGACCCTAATGGAAACAAGTCATAGGCTTTCTTGGGTTTAAATCCTCTTAGCTGACCTTGCATTAAACTGTACTTTCACGTTTGTTTGTTTTTTTTGGCAAACTGCTAATATTTCAATAAATCAAAAAACAGTGCTGGCCGTAACACACCTCCATCCCTGCATTCAACAAACTACATAAGGAAGGGAGGCGCTGTCACTCAGACTCCGAGTGACCAATGGAGAGGTGTCTTACATCTTTTCAGCGTAGGACACGCCTTCTGAACTTCAACCCCTCACACAAAAAAATCCGAGAGAGAGAAAAAAAGAATCGAGACCAAAGACTTAGGTTTTGAGAGAGAAGACGTTTTGCAATCAGAAAAAAAAAACTTTCATTGGCAAACAAGGAAAAAAAACATTAAAAACATGTTATTTAGCACAACACATTTTATTACCCAAACATTTTACTAAGTATTTTGTTTTATGTAGTTTAAACAGTTTTCCTTATTTTTTTACTCTTGAATTTTAAAAGTCTTGTTCTCAATTATTTTTTCTTTTCTTTCAAGTCTTATATTTTTTTGCTTGCAAATACTTTTTTTGATTGCGTTTTTAATTTGTTTTAATGAAAAACATGTTTTTGTTCTTTTTATATAATTTCCTTTGCTTACTAATTATAATTCTTTGCTTGCTGTTTTATTTTGTTTTCATTCAAAACTATTCTTTGCTCTGTTTATATTTTTTCTCTCTCAAATATTTTTCTTTTGTTTGGTTAATAAAGACACAAATGTAACTCCATAAAAACGGACCAATCCTGCAAACTTTGGATGGCAACCTTAACCAATAAGGATGGAATATGGGAAATCGGACAGATCAGGGTTGATCACATGACTATAGAGATACTGTGTACCGATTTGCATGACGTTTGGTTAAAAACTGTAGGAATAATGTGAAAAAAATGGGTTTTGCACAAATCGGCCTCCTGGTGGCGCTATAACAGGCCCATGTGAAAAATTTGAGGCAGAGGTTCTGAATTGGCATCCAGGGAGTGTGTGTGCACAGTTTCGCAGCGACCGGGCCAACGGTGCCGGAGATTTGGTGGTAACACACGGACACACGGACGGACACACGGACACACGGACGGACACACGGACGGACACACGGACGGAGGGTAAAACATACTCTCTCGCCATGCCTTACGGCCTGGCGGAGACAATAATGCCAATAACAAAACGGGTCCATGCTGGAAGCCTGGCCCCGTAAATATTTGGTCTCTCAAGTAATCTGTATCTGAAATCTGAGAACGGCCACACATTAGCCACAGAAACCACCACACATGTTGGCTTTGACATGGTAATGTGTGTTTCACTTCAAATTGAATTGTTCTACTTCAATGGTTTGTTTTAAATGTCAATAATGAAAGTAGCTATTCTTCTTCATAATAATTTTTTTTTAAGTGCTATACTGTAGTTATAGCAGTGACTGAGACAACAGACTGAAAAACAATGCTTTATAACTGAATACCCAATGCCACCATTGGATAGAAAGAGAGTGAGACAGCAATAATATGTGATATTATTTAATTTAATAACAATTCACTATGAATATAACTTGTAAGGAAGTAGTGAGATTGGAATAGAATTATCAGACAGATAGACATCTGTCTGTCTGTGTTGGTGTACATTTGTGAAAGTTTGAAAATTGCTTTGCCTTTAACCTCCCTCTCTTCATACAATTCTATGGTAGCTATAGCTGAGTGGTTAGGGAGCCCGCCTGGGAAGCCAAAAACCCTGGTAGTCACAGGTACGATTCCAGGCAAGGACAGCAATGTGTTTATGTGTGTCCCCGATCAAGACTACTAATTGCTCCCTGTGTGCATCACAATGTTTAAAATCCTAAATTTCCTAAACCAATTTGGGAAATATACTTTTTAGCTCGATCTGCTATTTTCATTACTTTCTTTATTTTCAGTTTTAAAGTTATTTAGTTTTACATATATTTTACATTTTTTGTCAAACATTTTTTATCTTTTGAAATAATTAAAAACAAAAATGTAGGAAACAAAAAAAATAAAGGGGTATTTTACTCACGACCCTTAAAAATTGGTCCGCGACCCACATATGGGTCCCGACCCAGGGGCCTCATACTGGGGTTTGCCTAGGCCCTAGGGCCTCCTGACCCCTAAGCACGGCCCTGACTGTAACAACATGTTTCCTCTCTCTCCTCTCAGTCCTCTGTCCTCACATAACCTCGCTTCACCAGGCTTTCTGTCCTCACAGGGTTAAATACTCAGTGACTCCTCCTCAGCTCTGTAGACACTCCTTACTGTATGATAGAACTGTATGTGTTCATACACAGTCCACCATTTTAACACAACATCACAGAGAACTGAACAGCATGGACTCCATTTTACCACGTTGGATTAAAGCCTAAAGATTAAGATTAATATAGGGTAAGAGTTTTAATCACTTTACTAGAAGTGAAATATAAGAAGCATTGCTTCTTAACACTTGCATGACTAGCCGGTCAATATGGACGATTTTGAGAATTTAAAGTGGATTATCTTCTCTCATGAAGCTCCGAGGAAATTCCCCTTTCATGACTTTTCCTAACTATTTGATACAAATCATCTCTGTTTTTTTTCTTCTGAGACTTATTATAAATATGAAATCAGACCCATATATACCATCCTAGTCGTTATATTTTGGCTAATTTGACCGCTCTCACCCTTACTCCCCCATGTAAGAACAGTTGACACCTTCGAGACCCCCCGCAGACCGCGCAGCCATGCTCTCTGTCTACAGCCAGCGCTCTGTCTATGTTGCCATGTCTGCTTATTATAAGCGACTTTGGGCTTGTTTTTCCACGTCTTTCTATTATTATTATTATTATTATTATTATAATTATATATATATAATTACATTATAATGGTAATAATGTTCTACTCCACTACAGCTCAGAGGCACATTTTGTACTTTTACTCCACTACAATTATTTGAAAACTTTAGTTACTTTGCAGATATAAATATATTATTTATAACATTTTCATAGACCTGACTGCTTATTTCTCTCGCAAAATTTTGCAACCCAATGCTGCGCCAACAGATCCAATCTACAACCAGAGGGCTCGTCAGCCAGCGACTGTTTTATGTTTGTAGATCAGATATTTAGCGCAGGAGTAGTAGCCTAGAGCAGGAATGAGCACATTTGTGGAACATAGCAATGTGTTCACTTGTTGCGCTGACAGGCAGGAAGAGAGGAGAGGCTTCTGTCAGCGTGACAGCTGATAGAATGAGAGCTTTACGCTCAGACAATAATGTGAATATTATATAATATAATATTGGTTTGTCAAGAGATATCCATATGTTTTGGACAATGGAGATAGTCACGTATAGACAGTGGCTTCAGCGTTCATATAGGCTCCATGTTTCACTGAAGAGTTTAATGTGACGCTACAGATTGCGCTGTTTTATACGCTTTTTTTAAATAAAGATTTTACATACAGTATCTGCAGTTACCATTACATTTTATATTATTATTTTATATACTACATTACTATTTTATAATGTTTCTGTCTGCCTACAACAACAACATTATGTGGGTTCACTGACTGAGCAGAGTGCAATTGAGATGTTAATGTCTATTTAGAAGACAATGGAACCCCCCACGGTTTGGGGGAGAAGCTGTGAGCTAGTCTGGAGCACAGAGGTGAGACAGTAGCCAATAGGATAGCCTTATTGTCTCCGCCAGGCCGAAAGGCATGGCGAGAGAGTATGTTTTACCCCCTGTCCGTACGTCCGTGTGTCCGTCCGTCCGTCCGTCCGTCCGTCCGTCCGTCCGTCCGTCATTCGATCTGTCTGTGTACAGCTAATCTCCGGCACCGTTGGCTTGCTCGCAGCCAAACTGTGCACACACAGTCCCTGGATACCAGAGCAGAACCTCTACCCCAAATTTTTCACAGGGGCCTGTTATAGCGCCACCAGGAGGCCGATTTGTGCAAAACACATTTTTTGACAGTACTCCTACAGATTTTGTCCAAAAATCCCACAAATCGGTACATAGTATCTCTACAGTCATTAAACGAAATGGGTCTTTCAGATTTCTCATATTCCTTCCTGATTGGCTAAAAATGTCTTCCAAAGTTTGTAGGAGTGCTCCGTTTTGAACAAAATGCCTCAAATCATGAACACAGCATGCAATTTCCGTGAAATTTTGCACGCACATTCCCATTAGGCCGAGGAAGAACTACCATTTGAACATTTTTAAATCAGCCTCATGGTGGCGCTATAACAGGCCGATTCGTGTTTTTACCTATAATTGCACCGATCTGTGTAAAACTTTGTATGCACACTCCCTATAGGTCAAGGAAAAACCTTTGCCCTGCATTTTTCACATCTGCCTTTTATAGCGCCACCAGGAGGCCGACTTGTGTAAAACACATTTTTTTATACTACTCCTTCCAATTGTATCCACATTTCACGCACATCGGTACACATGATCTCTATAGTCATGTGATCACGACGGATGTGTTTGATTTTTCATATTCCATACTGATTGGCTAAGATTGACATCTAAAGTTTGCATTATTGGCTTGTTTTGAACAAAATTCTGCAAATCATGAACGCACCGTCCAATTGCGCTCAAACTTTGCACGCACATTCACACTATGTTGAGGAACAAATGCCACCATTTTAACATTGGCCTGTTATAGCGCCACCAACAGGTCTAATTCAGCGAAACACATGTTTTTAACAAAATGCCTCAAATCATGAATGCAGTCAGTGTCCGATTGTCGTGCAAGGCCTAAGAAGAAATGGCACCCTTTTCACGTTGGCCTATTATAGCGCCACCAGGAGGCCACAGTAGCCTACCTGACCTGGCGGAGACCTGTGCTCCGAGGAGCACTTTTTCTAGTTTGGGGATCAAAATGATCGTATTTCAGGCTGTGTAGGGGGTAATGAAACCTCAGTCATGCTAGTGTTAATGATTCTTCTGCCTAAACATACGTCATGACATAGTATGAGCGAATGGGAAAGGGGATCAATGTCACATGATTCCCTTGTTTGACCGTTTGAAGGTGCAAACAAAGGTGTGTGCCTCAAAGAATTACCCCTCCCTCGCCCCCAGCCCCCACCCCCTCTCTCTCTCTCTCTCTCTCTCTCTCTCTCTCTCTCTCTCTCTCTCTCTCTCTCTCTCTCTCTCTCTTTCAGACTCTGACACAGTGTCAGTCACTCAGAGTCTCCACAGCAGTTTACTGTAAACCATGTGACCACAGAGGAAGTATGTGTGTGTGTGTGTGTGTGTGTGTGTGTGTGTGTGTGTGTGTGTGTGTGTGTGTGTGTGTGTGTGTGTGTGTGTGTGTGTGTGTGTGTGTACGCTGTTGGTTGCAGGTCAAAGTACCTGCCCTGTCAGATAAGGGTGTCAAAGTCAACTGAACCGCCTGGACTCCATTTCGTTTTGCCTCGTTGGATCAAAGCATAAAGATCATTGTAGGGTAAGAGATTTTGAACAATACACTGTAGCAACAATCTCTCTAGTCTGGTGTTAAGAATGTTAACCACTTGAACCCCACAGACCCTATTCTGGAGGGAACGTGTGGCGTTGGGACACAATTTGATCTTTGAGCTATTTTTGGCAAAGACTGTTTAGAGGGAAAAAAGCTGTCCAAGTACAGAGCCAGGTGTGTTTACTAAGAATAGAGGGATTAAGGTGTTAATGTTGTTGAAGTGTTTTATACATTATACTAGGACCACTTGGTATTTAATATTTAATACATAGGAAGCATGTCTTCAGATCACTCTGTCTAGTTCTGCCTGGAATATAGACACTGATAGAAAGATCGTGCCAAATTGCATTGTACTTCCATGTACTGTTGTTCTCATGTCTTACTAAATAAAGTACATCAATCAATCAATCTCAGCAAGAAGAACAGACAGTCACCCTCATTTATCAACGCAGCGTATAAACCGGCGTATAAACCTCTCTCTCTTGCTCTCTCTCGCTCTCTCTCTCTCTCTCTCACACACACACACACACACACACACACGTGTTCGAGTTACACTAAATAAAGCAGTCATGAGACTCGGGCGGAATGCAGTGATTCCGTGCGGCCACGTTAATATTGGAGCATCGGGTTTATATCCTTAACCCAGCCAGGCTGTGTAGCCTACATAACTCTCTATGACATAACTCTATAACATAGCACAAGCTACTGTAAGTTTGTAGACCTCACTGTCCATGAAAGATGGTCGGGGCTCCCGATAATTCTCTCACAGAAGCGCTGCTGCGCTGAAAATAGCAGATCTACAAGCTCAACAGGTCGCGATGCGACCTGTTGTGAGCTTGTAGATCTGCTATTTTCAAATAGCCAATGCAGCATGCAGATCTGCAAGCTTAACCGAATGACTGTTAAAGCAGTTTGTTTAAATTAGTTTATAAAATGATATATTTTCACGATTATTTATTAGTGTAGATATACATTTATGAGTGGATTATGTGTCCAGATGCCTCTCAGACAGTCAAACAATGCTGCTCCGCAGGTCTAGGATGGAATAAACGGGTGCAGCCAACGTCAACAACTGGTCTCGACCAGACGTGAGATTTCAGTGTACCGTAGGATGAAGCCCACGTTAGGATATATTGATAAATGTCGAAAGGTGCGGTGATCTCGCCGTACGCCCATTATTTGGGCTGCACCGCGTTGATAAATGAGGGCCAGTGTGTGTGTGTCTAATAGTGGAGGTGCAGAGTGGGGGAGGTCAGTGATGCTATGCTCATTTGAGAAGTGGTTGCTCTCTATTTTAATGACGTGACGCGCACGTCGCTTAACACCTACAGTACAGGTCACAAAATGGACAATTGATATGCATATAGGCTAATTCCTATGTTAATGTACCTGGCGTGAGTCGGGAGCCTTTGTAAACTTTGATGAAGTGTGAATTTAAAGTAGTTTTAAATCTATGCGTGTGCCTGCACGTCCCCCCGGCCAAATAAGTGGTTGCTCGGCGTGCAACCCCGTCCACTGAGCATTGCACCCCTGGGGGAGGTTGGGGAGGAGATGAAGAGTGGGGGGATGTGTGTGTTGAAGACAGCCTAGCTTCTCTAGCTTCTCTTTAGTTACAACAAGTAGGCTTGGCAGGGGGGGGGGTGTAGCCTAATATGCTGTAGGCTAGCGATGAATAGACTGGACAGGCAGGCAGCACAGCAGTTGAAGAGTTTTTTGGTTTGCAGTTTAATTAAGTAAATGTATCAATACTGCAATGCAATGTAGAAGTAGAATCAGAATCAGAATCAGAAGACTTTATTGCCATGACATGTAGACATGTTAGGAATTTGGTTTGATGCAGTGGAGCGCAGTTTACAACAGGACTGGTGCAAGACAGGACAAGACAGTGCCTATATATAAGTAGCCTACTCTGTTACGAGTAAAGTAGCCTATAGTAAATTAGCTATATGTTCTCTCTCTCTCTCTCTCTCTCTCTCTCTCTCTCTCTCTCTCTCTCTCTCTCTCTCTCTCTCTGTGCCCTGTTTTGGAAGGGGGGGCCGCTCGTTTACGGTTTATTATGCCACTGTGTTTTTTTCCGACAGCCAGCTGCGCTCCTGAGCAGCGCTGCGCCGCGCCTCTCAACACACACACACACACACACACACACACACACACACACACACACACACACACACACACACACACACACACACACTCGCCCTGCAGCTCACAATGTGTCGCGATTGATGCATCGTGCTCTTGCAGATCTGCTAGTTTCAAATGGTCGAAATGTATACGCTACTGTAGGGCTGAAGTGGTTACTGTGTTAGTGTATGTTTTGTAATAATAAAGCCATTGGATTAAATATATATAGAAATAGTGCCACTGAACCACCACCACAGAAATAAACAAACAAACAATTTGTCAATTCAAATTAGCTATTGGCATAGAGAGAGAGAGCGGCCCATTTTCCTGTCTCATTTTATCAATTAAGACGTTGAAATTAAACTAATGTTTAGCTCAGCATCATGCTATCTAACTTTATTTGCTTAATATTTTGCTTACTATATATGTCACATCTTGTACTGTAAGCAACAGACAGGATCTCTGTCTTTCTAGGAAAAACAGTGCCTAAAACCCCCAAAACAAACAATTTTGCAATTCAAATCAGCTATTGGCATGAGAAAACATTACGTTTACATTTTCCAAAGCAAGTGTCAAAACATTATACAAAAGTGTAAAGTAAAGTATGTACAGTTTGGAGAGGATAGTAACTAGTAACTAAAATATTCTTGCTGTCTCCTGTGGGTGGGATAAGGCAGTAGACCGCTGCTGCCCCTAGTGGCACATAGTGGATGAATAATAACACATGCCCTGCGTGTGTGTGTGTGTGTGTGTGTGTGTGTGTGTGTGTGTGTGTGTGTGTGTGTGTGTGTGTCTGTGTGTGTGTGTGTGTGTGTGTGTGTGTGTGTGTGTGTGTGCGTGCGTGCGTGCGTGCGTGCGTGCGCGTGCGTGTGTCAAAAGGGAGACAAAAACAAGACCCGCCCAGCTCTGCCTCAGATTGGCTTACCATGATATGTGACCCTATACCTTAACCAATCATCACTCCTCTTGTCTAAACCTAAACCAATCAGAGGCAGAATAGGGTGGGTCATGTAGTGACAGTAGATCACTGGATGATAATAAACATTATAATCCTCTGAAGCCTATTTTAATCTCAGTCATTGTAACAGATGTTGTTGAATTGCAAAAGTAATTAGTCAACACTAGTTACTAAAAAGATAGTGGAGTTCAACACTGGTCAGCAACATATTTAGAAGACCAGAGCAGAACAGAAGTCCATGTGAGTTAGATGTAGAATGACCAAACGGAGGGAATACTTTATAATAGGAGTTCAGTTTATTATACTCATGCGGTACAGCTATCAGTATCTTCAGTAGCATAACAACATACCACCGGCTTGCGCATGCGCAGTATACATGACCATCGCCCGTACAGTGGCTACCGAGGCACATTAACTACGGAGTGAGCATTAGGCAAATGCTCTACATCTCCCTTCTTTAGCTTACAGTGCAAACAACAAATAACTACTCAAAGTTGAACAGTAGCACTTCTATACTTTAGCTGCCTGAAACAAGAAAATAATAGTATCAAATGCATGGCAATAGATTTTTTCAAGTGGCAATTATTCTCAAACAGTCAATACTCTGTTACATTCCTTTTTATTTTTAAACAACTTTGTACAATGTGTAGTACGGAACAGTCCTTAAAGTCTATCCCCTGTCCAATACTCAGTCACTGTATCTGGTGTTTGGCCTGACTGTGCGACCAAAGCGTGTTGTGTAAGGGCTCTTACCAGTGTCTGCAGGCATTGGAGCTACGGGCACTTGGACTGGGGGTGGGTAAGTGTCTATAAGTTCTCGTTGTCTCTCGCCGTAGAGGGGAGGTGTCTCACTGACAGCTGGTTCGAAGCGCTACCAGTCGGCACCGTCAGGCCGACCTGGAGGTTTCTCGGCAACAGGTAAGAGGTGTCTGTGATTTCTCCTGTAGTCTTTACCTCCAGACCGGATGATGTAAGACCGTGGCTCCTCACAGATCTTTCCTACCGTGCCCATGCTATCGTACCACTGGGAGGTCTGCATTCTGACCACTTCGCCCTCCGACAATGGACGTAGAAGGCGGCTGGACTTGTCATAGCTCAGCTTCTGGGAGAACCTCTTCTTCTGGAGCTGGGCTGTGACTTGTTGGGTGTTGAGAGGGGCAGGCTGCAGTAGCTGTTTGCTGACCGGGAGGGTAGTGCGGGTCTGCCTTGACATTAGTCTCTGTGCAGGTGAGCCAAGGTGTGCGTCGCGAGGGATATTCCTCAGGTTCAAGAGGTTGAGGAACACATCTGTGCCGTCCGTCCCTCTTTGACTTTTCCATCAGTTGCTTAGCACTTTGCACTGCCCGTTCAGCCAAACCATTGGACTGTGGGAACTCGGGGCTGCTGGTTACATGCTCGAAGTCTCACTGTGCAGCAAAATCTCTGAACTTCTGGCTGGTGTACTGTCCCGCATTGTCTGAGATGAGAAGACATGGGGAGCCATGTACAGAGAAATGTCTTTTCAGCTTTGTGATGACTGTCGCTGATGTGATGTCCTTGAGCAAGTCAATCTCATACCAGCCAGAGTACGAGTCTACAAGCACCTGGAAATGCTTGCCATCCCATTCAAAGATATCAGTTCCCACTGTGGACCATGGTAGGTCAGGAACTGGATGTGACTGTAGTGGTTCCCTCTGCTGATGGGGCCTCTGGCTGTTGCAAACAGAGCATGAGAGTACTGTTCTGTCAATGTCTCTGCTCATGGTGGGCCAGAACACTATGTCTCGGGCTCTGCGTTTAGTGGACTCCGCTCCTGGGTGTCCTCTGTGCATGATGTCTGTGTACACTTTCTGTAGTGACTGGGGAATGACAAGTTTGTGACCTTTCATGATGACACCCTCCTCGATGGTGAGCTCGTCTCTGAATGGAAAGAAAGGACTGATGGATGGTGGAGCACTGTGCTGTCTGACATGCCATCCGTGTCTGATAACAGAAGAGAGGGTATGCAGTAGTCCATCTTCTGCTGTGTGTCTCCTAAGTTCATCCAGGCGGCTGGACGAGACTCGGCTGACTGTCGTTACCTCGAAGTCGTTTAACTCGTTCCCATGCTGAAGTGTGGATGCCCTGGGGGCGAGTGACAGGGTATCGGCCAGGAACATCTGCTTTCCTTTTTTGTAGACCAGGTCGATGTTATACTTCTGGAGCTGCAGCATCATACGTTGGAGTTGTGCGGGCGCTGTGTAGATCGGCTTTCTGATGATTGTGACCAGGGGTTGGTGGTCGGTTTCTATGGTGACTGGCTTTCCGTAGATGTACAGTAGTCATTGAATCGCGAACATGCAAACACGACTGCCAGGAGTTCTTTTTCAATTTGGGCATAGCGTGTTTCTGGCTGAGTCATTGTCCGTGATGCGTAGGCAATTGGTCTGCCCCCCTTGTAGACATGCTGCTCCTAGTCCGTGTTGTGAAGCATCACATGTGAGCGTGACTGGTTGATCGACATTATAGTACGACAGGACAGGCGGACTGGAGATGCATCTCTTCAGTGTGTCATAGGCGTCCTGGTGTTGCTTTAGCCAGCACCATACTGTGTCTTTGCGCGTCAGCTGATTCAGAGGGGCAGACAGCTCACTCAAGTTTGGCACAAACGTTCCTAGGTAATTGATCATGCCTAGAAATCGCTGTAGAGCTGTGACATCTTCAGGAACAGGCATTTCGGTGATTGCCGTGGTCTTGTCAGTGTCCGCTTTCAGACCTTCACTGGTGAACACATGGCCGACATAACTGACCTCTGTCAGCCGGAATTTGTTTTTGAGGGGGTTGAGCCTCAGATTAACTTTGCGTGCTCGGTCAAGCACCCTCTTTAGGTTTGCGTCGTGCTCTGCTTCAGTGCGGCCTCCGACGATGATGTCGTCAACGATGATGGCACAGGGATATCCTGCGAATATCTGTTCCATTGTGCGCTGGAATACTTCACTGGCTGAGTTTATTCCAAACGGCATTCTGAGGAATCTGTAGCGTCCAAAAGGTGTGCTAAAAGTAGTTAGCAGAGAAGACTTGCTGTCTAGATAGATCTGCCAGAACAAGCTTTTGGCATCTAGAACTGAAAAAAGTGTTGCATTTGCCATCTGTGATGCAACCTCTTCCACCGTGCGCATTGGATGGTGGGGGCGCTTTAAGGCTGTGTTAAGGTCTCTGGGGTCGATGCAGATCCTCATGTCTGTCGTCTGCTTCTTGTTTGTCGCTACCATGGATGACACCCATTCGGTTGGTTCAGATATGGGGGTGATGACACCCAGGTCTGCCATCCTCTCCAGCTCTGCTTTTACTCTGTCCTGCATGGCTACAGGGATGCGGCGTGCAGGGCGGACGACGGGGTGCACATCAGGGTCCAATTTCATGGAGTATGTCACTGGTAGCTTGCCAAGTTCATTCTTGAATAAGTCTGCATACTCTGTGAAGAGCTTGTGTGGCAGGTTGGCATCCGTGTTCACGCTGAGTTGGTGGACGTCCTTGCTCAGTGTCACTAGCTTCATGCGTATGCTTGCTAGTAGGCCTAGTAGTGGCTGGACATTTCTCTCCACAATGTGGAACTGTAGTGCATATTGCTGACCTGCTAGTTGACATTGCAGGACGACTGAGCCCAAGGTGCTTATCATATTTCCCCCATATGCAACAAGGTTGGTGATTATTGAACGGTCTATCAGTTCTCTGTTCTCCACATGTTTGAAGGCATCATAGGATAGAACATTTCATTGTCCACCTGTGTCAACTTTCATTTCCACAGGCTTGTCATTGATGTGTACAGTGGCGAACGCTACATTTTTCTCTTGCACATTAGAGTCTATTGTGTCCACGACCACTGTTATTCCATCAATACAGAATGATTCATCATCAGTATTACTACCTGTGGCCTGGTTCAATTCAAGTGGATGGACAGATTCCCTGGAACTCTGTATCCTAGAGTACCTCTGTCCTGATCTGCAGCACTTCTTGTAGTGGTTCCACTTTTTACATACATGGCACTGTTGGCCAAAAGCCGGGCAACTGTCTTTCTTAGCATCGTGGCTGCCACCACAATTATTACAGCTGACAATGGGCTGAGCATTTCTCCCCGTCTGTGCTCTCTGACGTGGCTCAAATCTCTGCTGCCTTCCATATTTGTACTGCACGCTGTCAACACTAGTGGGAGCATGTGGTGATGACAATGTCCTTGTGTGATGCTCTGTCTGCTCACATATTTGACACACAGAGATAGCTTTAGCTAGAGTCAGCCCACTGTCACGCAGCATTATTCTTCTCAGGTTATCATCATTTATGCTACAGACCAGTTTATCACGGATGAGCTCATCTTGCAGTTTTCCAAATTTGCAGCTCTTTGCTTTGATCCTTAGGTCTGTGACATATGATTCAATTGGCTCACCTTGGTTCTCGGACCTTGTATTGAATTTGTGTCTCTCCATTGTAATGTTTATTTGGGGACTGCAGATCTCCCGAAATTTCCTCTTCAAACATTCGGGGTCCTCTTTCAACTCAGCTGTAGTGATGATGGCTCCAGGTGCACCGTCAACATCGGGTCCTCTCACTTCGGGCGTATAGACGAACGATCTCTCCATTTCAATGGCCTCTGATCCTGCTAGATTGAGGAGAATGTAGGCTTGTGTGCGGGCTGGCTTGTCATAGTGTGTAGCCGCGATAAAAATGTCATATTCTTGTTCAAACACTCGCCAGTTCTCAGCGATGTTCTCATCAAAGGTGAGAGGGTCTGGTCTGCGAAGTCCGTCCGACATGATGCACGGTACGCGTTGGAAAAGCCGTTAGCACGTTAGCTTCAGGTCGGGTTGTTGTCCTCTCGTGAACGGTAAAAGAGCCGTGCGCTCCGCGATAGACTGCACGTTCCAAGGCAACCCTGCACAACACCGCAGCAGCCTGCGGCAACAGCCATGTGGCGCTAGTGGTGGGGTGGAGGTGGGAAAGAGAAAGAGGGGGGGGGGGGTTAGGGTAGTAGAGAGATGGGAGAGGGAAAGAGACACCAAGGGTGGGGGGAGTTCAAAAAAATCAAATGTTATCACGGTCATGGCCTACAGATTACAGTCATAACAGGATAAGAATTTGCAAAAACAACTCATATGTAGACAATCATGTTCAAGCCTTGCAAGGAGGGGGGGAAGGGTACATGGTCAGAGGCAGCTTGAGTGCAAGGGGTTTTATCAGTATTTATGGCCGAGTCCGTTAGGTCACAGTGTCTTTTGCGCGGTGGATCGGTTGAAATAGTAATTCTCCTTATCGCGGTGGAATGCGGAGCAACAGAGCTCGAGAGTCTCTGCGTACTGGAGGAGTCCATAACAACAGGCATGAAAGCAGTCAGTGTCCCAAGCGGCACAAGGTCATGTGTGGTGTGTGAGTATATGCTGCTATCTCGCTCCCCCCCCGCCTAGGCAGGAGACAAGTTCAACAGCAGATGGTTAGGGTGGGAAGGTGTGGGTGGGGGGGGGTCCCAGCGAATGAGGCCCAGCTCAGCGTAGCGATGTCTCCCCTCACGTCCGTAGCCTCGGATGATTTATGCGGGCAGGGGATTCAAATATTTCCCTTGAGATCATTTTAGTCCGAGGAGGCTCCATTTGCACCCCCTCTATAGTCTGTTCGGTCCACGCGATTCTGCCGCGCCAGGACGGCTAGACGTGCCGCTATGAAGTCGAGCCTTCCCGTCTGCTCCTGGATCGACTTCCCGATAGCCATAACCATGATCGGCAAGCGAGGCTGGCCCGCCATCGCAGCCATCTTCCCAATTTTCCGGTACACGAGAGCAACGGCCACGCCAATCAGCAGTAGTCCCACCACCAGAAGCCCAAAGATATACGCATCTTCCGAATCCTCAATACTCAGCAGAGAAAGGCAAAGTGGCTGCCATTTCCCATACGAGTCTTTTAGGTATCCCGCAGGGTAGGTTTTTGCAGGGCAATTTCCGTCTGAAGCGCCCTCAGACTTGGTTGAAAAAATAGTGTCGATCGCGTTGAACCCCTAATCAATCAGGAAATTCATGGTGGTCGCTTCGAGGTTGAGGATTGTAGAGAGAGAGATCACTAGGCAGACCCGTTGAGCTCAGTCACAGGAATCAAGCGAATGCATACGAAGGACAAGACACACAGGGCTAGGGAGGTAGGGAGGGAGGCATAGATAGCCTGGCATAGATAGCCTGGGAGGTTAGCCATCTCGGCTCCAGGCTCCGCTGGCGCCGAGATAAGCTAGGCCAAGGGAGGAGGAGGGAGAAGAAAATGCGACTGCCTCCGTCGACAGCTCAGGGGAGTTAGGTCATGTGATATTTTGTTGTAGAGTGAGGTTGTTATCTGTGTGTGTGTGTGTGTGTGTGTGTGTGTGTGTGTGTGTGTGTGTGTGTGTGTGTGTGTGTCTGTGTGTGTGTGTGTGTGTGTGTGTGTGTGTGTGTGTGTGTGTGTGTGTGTGTGTGTGTGTGTGTGTGTGTGTGTGTGTTATCGCATTGTGAGGCGTTGTGAGCTTGTAGAATTAAATCTGCTATTTTCACAATATTTATCTGTGTCAAACAAAATGTAATGCCAACAATTCCAAGTGCTTGTCAGGGTGGGGGGGTCACCAGTTAAAATATGATTATTTTAGGGGGTCCCCAGTTCAAATATGATTATTTTGGGGGGCCCCAAAATAATCGCGGCCTGAAAAGGTTGAGGAACCACTGGGTCAGATGATAGATAGACTCCGTGGGGGAACCAGTTCAATTGGATCACATCAATAACGCAGATAACGCACCCATTTAAATTACAGTAACTGTAACAGCGTTACTGAATTTTTGAGGCAAAGTATGTGAAACCTCTTGTTATACAATATACACAACATGACAAGGTGATCTCATGCTACATAAAATAAAATAAGGAGAAATAAAACATGACAATTTAACAATGGAGTGAAATATTAGCTGAGTATTATTACTTTTGCATTGACAACTGCATCTCCCCCACTGTCATATTGATAGGAATAAAGGTAGTGTAGACAGTTGTGTTCCTAAATGTTTTGGTTATTAAGTGTTGCCGTACCTGCGGTAGTCCCGAGAGATTACTGGGGCGTACTACAAGTGATTATTTACAAGTCAAGAAGTCAACAGGTAGGTAACAATGTAACAAGTAACTAAAGTTTTCAAATAATTGTAGTGGAGTAAAAGTACAATATTTGACTCTGAGATGTAGTTGAGTAGAAGTAAAAATACTGATAATTGAAAATACTCCAGTAAAGTAAAAACACTTTATTTATGTATTATTTATTTCTATTTATTATTAATTTAAATATTACTTCTACACATTATATTACAAAGAAGATGGTGCAATTAGATGGTGAATGACAGTGCTGTGTTTCTGTACAGAGTAGACTACTGTGCAGTCATGTCAGTGTAGTCAGTGGGATCAGATGCACACAGTTTCATGCAGTTTGCGTAGCGCATCGCATACGCTCCGCCGGGACCTGAAGCGGAACTGAACGAGAACGTGAACGAATCATTTGAACGAGTCTTTGCCGTGAACTGAACGAGAATCATTCGTTCACCGAAATGAACTGTTTTTCCCATCACTACTGTGTTCTGCCGGCCCAGAGGGTTTAAATAGGACTTTCAGGGCTGTGGGCCATTTATAATGTCCATCCCAATTATTAATCTATCTGTGCAACTGTTATTGTACTGTATTTTAGAACTATTTCTTTACTGTATATATAAAAATACAACATATTTAATCATTTACAAATCAATCTGTGATTCAGCGTATATTGTTATCACAAACAACTATTAGATTTGCTGAAAGTTAATGCATTTTATTTTCTCTCCAAAGGAGGAGCATGGGACCAGTAAGGAGAGAGTGGCAAACTGTATACAGGCTGTGTGTGTGTGTGTGTGTGTGTGTGTGTGTGTGTGTGTGTGTGTGTGTGTGTGTGTGTGTGTGTGTGTGTGTGTGTGTGTGTGTGTGTGTGTGTGTGTGTGTGTGTGTGTGTGTGTGCGCGCGCGCGCGCGCAATCATAGCAGCTAGTTAACCTCATTGACCTGGTATCCTAGCTCTATGTTCATTGCTGGTTAGACGAATACTATACAAAGCATCAGTACTGTGAGTGTTCAGGACCAGAGACCAGGACCAATCACCTGCTGATTGACAGGAAACCAGAGGAACATCATGTATATTAGCAGTAGGCGTGGTGTAGGAACAGTAGGAGAGTAAAGCATTGTGCACAGTCTGTGCACGTGACTGTGTGTGTGGCTAAGCTGTGTCTGTGTGTGCATGCACATTGTGCATATGAAGCAAACATTTACTGTTTGCTGGTCTATTTTCACTGTAATCTTGACAGGTTTAATAAAGACCAAAGATGAGTCATTGTGAGGAGAGAAAGGAGGAGGGAACTGAGAAACAGCACATCCACAGACCAGAGCCTGCATCTGTGTATATGAAGAGTGACTGGTCTAAAGATGACCCTCCTAACCTCAGTAATGAACCTGGACCTCCACACACACAGTATGTCAATCCTCCTATACAACATACACAACACTAACACAACAAAGTGATCTCATACGGGGTCATGCCTATGTTCCCTCAGCCCTATGTTCCCTCAGCCCTATGTTCCCTCAATCCCTAACAAATCTATTTTATCCAAATTAGTCCCTATGTTCCCTCAGCCCTATGTTCCCTCAACCCTATGTTCCCTCATCCCAAATTAGACCCTATGTTCCCTCAGCCCTATGTTCCCTCATCCCAAATCATACCCTATGTTCCCTCAGCCCTATGTTCCCTCATCCCAAATTAGACCCTATCTTCCCTCATCCCTATGTTCCTTCAGCGTCACATATGGCCCTTCCATAATGTGCTGTTGGGGTCACCTGTTGGGTTCCCCCGGGCTCCCCAAGGCATCCCCCAAAGGTATAAGACTATATATAGATATATTATTAGTAAGTTATAAGTTATAAGACTTCATAAAGTTTTCTTTACACCGATGATGATGGTGACCACAACATTAAATTGTGGCTACGTGGTGCAGCTCCGACGGCCCGCTGCTCCGAAAGCCCACCAGTCCGACAGCCGTCCCTGGGCGCGGAGGTGGACCGGGGACCCCCGGGGGTCCCTGGCTCCGGAGGCTTAACCCGACCAGTCTGTCGGTCGGGTCAGGCCTCTACAGCCAGGGACCCCTGGGGACCCCCGGGGAGGCCTCGACGGACACCCGGCTCTCCAGGCGGTCCCGTGGACCCACTCTTAACACATCGGGTGCCAGCGTTTTTTCATAACAACTTACGTTGGGTGCCAGCATTCTCCCCATTGACTGCGCTTTACTGTTTAAATCTGTAGACTCCGCGATGAGCAAATCCACACGAAAAAAAGCATCGATTCATGTTGAGCCATGAGCCTGGCTACAGCCTGGAACCATAACATTACCCTTGCGAGTTACAACGGGGGGGGATCGCGCTTCGCGCATGACCGGTTTTCCCCACAGGAAACAGATTCGGAGATATAGGCGTTTCAAAGTAGGAAATAGACAGGAAGCGGATGTGAATTTTTTTTTTGTTTCCGGTGAGCGATCTGGCACTTCCTTCGCAGGATTACAATGGGTGCTCCCAGAGCTGCTCTAGCCCCGCCCGCGCGGGGAAAAACGGAAAAAACAAAAAGACCAAACTCACGGTTCAGACCGTGTTCGGCACCGAACCGCCACTATGTAAACACACGGTTCAGACCGTGTTTGGCACCCGATGTGTTAAGCACCCCTCAGCGGGCGTTAAGTGAAGTTACAGACCGTGGCCCAAGCACCGCGGGGACCTGGTGGTACAAACCAGAATAGTCGCCCCTGGGACTATTCTGAACTTAGCGCGTCGGGCCCGGCTCACCGGCCGGTCCCGCGTACCCACGATTAAGCACCCCTCGGCGGGCGATAAGTCCTACAGACCGCAGGTACCTGGTGGTACAAGGGGTGCCGCAATAGTTATCACGCCCATTAGCAGGGTCTTGTTTCCTCGCTGAAGATTGTCTTCTTTCCTCTATGGTCTGAGCTGATTTAATTTCTCTTGGCTATGGTTTCGCTAGGTAGCTGGTAGGGACAGTGGGAATCTCGTTCGATTAACTCGGGTGCAGCCACTGCTGAGTTGCGGGACAACCGCGGCGCCGGGCACAACCCACATAGATACGTAGCTGCTCGCAGGTTCATGTCAAGTTCCCCCGCCCCCAACCCCATCAAGGTAACTTGCCTTGTGGGTCCACAATCGGGAACTTTGGTTTACTCAACTCCTGCGTGCGCCACCTATGTTGTCTACACCCATATCAGTTACTGTCCCGGCGTGGTCACTTGGCAGTGACTGCACGCCCAACTCAGACGAGTCTGCAGCGCCCTTTAAGACAAGCATATGCTACTGGCAGGATCAACCAGGTAGGCCTCCTGTTCCGCCACAGAGACAGCGCGCCCAGGTGAGGCGCGCACCGTGGGGTTGCCGGTCCGTGGAGACTGCCAAGGCCCCCCGTGAGAGGGGCGGCGGGAGCTCCCGGCGGCCAAGCTCCCCACGGCCAAGCTCCACAGGTACGTTCTAGAGCGAGTGGGCGTCCCGACCGGGAGACTTTTTCACAGGAGGGAGGCAGGGACGAGCGGGACGCCTCCTGGGCCACGGGGAGGGGACAGGGAGGTACGACGCGGAGATCCACAGACGTCGGGCGAGGCTCCGTCGCCCTAGCTATCCTATGGCACCAGTCGGCCCTTGTCCGTAGCTTCCCCCTCTCCACCAGGGGAGAGCCAGGGCGACCTGAGGCTGCAACATATGCTGCAATATGGTGCACCATGTCCGGCCATGGTCTCTAGCTACCCTATGGCACAAGTGGCCACTTTCCCCCCAATGCGAAATTGGGGGCAGCCACCCAGGGGCCCGGGGGGGGGGGGGGGGGGGGTACCGACACGTGCGCACCCCCGGCCCGGATCCAACGAGCCCTCCGCCGGCCCCGAGCGACCCACGGACCGGGAGGTACGGGCCGTTTAGCCCGAAAAAGCGCAGATCGACAAGCCGAAAAAAGTTGGAATTTTAGGCCGGGGGTCCTCCAGGGGGTCCCCGGGGACCTCTGGAGCCCATGCGGACACTTAGAAAAAAAATCGAAATTTTTCAAAGAACCATGATTTTGGGGGTCTTCGCCGCCCCGTCGCTACCCCAGGAACTGGAAGGTGCCTCTTCCTGGGCATGATCCCTAGCTATCTTATGGCACGAGTCGGCCCTTCTCCCTGGCTTCCCCCTTCCAGCAGGGGAGAGGCCAGGAGCCCTGGGCCTCCCGGCAGACTGCCGGGTTCACACTCGGTTGCTCTACCCGCTCCGGGAGCCACCGTCCCTGGGCGCGGAGGTGGGCCGGGGACTAGTGATGAGCGGGTCGGGTTTTTTCATGACCCGCCCCGCCCCGCCCCGCGACGGAACCCAACCCGCCTCAACCCGCCCCGCGAACCCATGTATAAATCTATGGCTCAACCCGCCCCGCGACCCGCGATGTTTTTTTAATTCTGTAAAATCATGGCTGGAAAATAATCTCCAAGTGTATTCAAACTGTTTTATTGTTATTATTCTTATTCTTATTAGGAATAAAGACAAAACAAGAGCATGTGATCATTTTATTTTTTTTTGCGTGTGAGAGCGGCTGACCCGCTCACCCACAGCCCGCATAATTGCCTCTGAAATTCTGACTCGATCCACCCGCGCCGCGGGTTGACCCGCGGGTCCCGCGGGTTACGGGTCGACCCGCTCATCACTACCGGGGACCATGGACTGGGGAGGGCGCCGCCTTGTAGACACGGCCGGTATTGCGCCCCGCGGCCACCACAGGCCTATCCAGGCTTGTGGATCTGCTCTTTTTCCACCCTTTTTGAGCCCGGATTTCGGCTTTCGGACCCGCGGGGCGTCGGAGCCGCGCCACGTAACCTTAAATTGTACGTGTTGAAAGCATGTTCTGGGGGTACGTATACGTGTACATTATGTCACAAGGAAAACTTGACCATGATGACCATGACCATGACTGACCATGATGCTGACCATGCTACTGACCATGATACTGACCATGATGCTGACCATGATGCTTGGGCAACATGATTGGTCAAACTTAATTGCTTTGACCTGGTCAGCTAAGACACATTAAACTATATGTATAGTTTCTCTCATCAATTCAAATTCAGACAGCTGTGAAACTGACTGATGTTAAATTATATTGATAATTTCTCATCAATTCAAATTCAAACAGCTTTGAAACCTATAGGTACCTATAACAACAGCTGCAAAGAATTACTGATGAACTATTGAACTTTTATCACAGCTAATAAAGTAAAATATTAATAATAATAATGATACATGTCTATACTAATATCGAGCTTTTGTAGATATCCAAAACAACTATATTACAAAAAAATGAGTTTAAAGGTATAATAAGCCATGGAAAACTTAGCTTATTATAAAAAATAAAAAAAATAGAGGGGGATTTAAATGAGTACAAACAAAGTTCTGATATACAGACATGAACATTACACAGTCAAATGAATACGGGTTGGACATATATGGCTGGGGGTCCTCCCCCAGAAACTTTTTAACACAGTAGATACTGTATTAAAAAGGGAGTTTAATACTTTTATCAGTCATAGGAAAATTATGGGTAAATTATTTTATTTTATCCATTACAACCCTAAACTTATAGAAATCGTTTTGATGACTGAAGCAAATAACCACTCCTGATATTGACATAATTCTGACATGATACTGACCACCATGATACTGACATAATACTGACATAATACTGACATAATACTGACCATGATACTGACATGATACTGACCATGATACTGACCATGATACTGACATGATACTGACATGATACTGACATGATACTGACATGATACTGACCATGATACTGACATGATACTGACCATGATACTGACATGATACTGATAGACAGACAGACAGACAAGACAAAACATTAGAATATTACATGGGCTGATGGAACATAAGGCTGAAGGAACATAGGGCTGAGGGAACATAGGGTTGAGGGAACATAGGGCTGAGGGAACATAGGGTCTATTTTGGGATGAGGGAACATAGGGCTGAGGGAACATAGGGTCTAATTTGGGATGAGGGAACATAGGGCTGAGGGAACATAGGGATGAGGGAAAATAGGGCTGAGGGAACATAGGGCTGAGGGAACATAGGGTTGAGGGAACTTGAGTACGCTCCCATCTCATACTACATGAATTACAAAAACAAGATGTAGCATCTAATAATGTTGTATCATCCCTGGTCAATGTTTATCTACAGATTGTATAGTTACTACAGTATGTGTGCAGTTTGTGAATTAAGTGGTTCAAATCAAAGTGTGGTGTTCAGTGGTGATGCTGCACTAGACAGGCTGGCTGCTTGTGTGCATACAGTATACGACAATCTATGTACAATCTGTCTATCACCTGTTATTGTACTGTATGTTTCTATTCAGTTTTATTGTTGCTGCAATGTTGTGAGAGGAAACTAAAAGATGTTACCCTTTTAGAAGTAAATTTAATGTAACAATAAAACAATCTATCTTGAACAAATTGACTTTTTCTTTCAAACAAACATTTATATGATTCCAGAAGTTTTCACCACAGACCAGAGTCTCCAACACTCAGCTGTGTGTCTATGAAGAGTGACTGGTCTAAAGATGAACCTCTTTACTTCAGTAATGAACCTGGACCTCCACACACAGAGTATGTGAATCCTCCTATACAATATACATGACACTATAAAATTATGTATTTAATTAATTGATTAATTAAATCATGGATTTTGGGATCTGCATGGGTACCGGTACCGTGTGGCTCCAATGTGGATCTCGGACTTCATGTGGCCTGTGTATGACACCAGTCACCCATATCATCTATGACACCAGTCACCTATGCTATTAGTCATCTATGCTATTAGTCATCTATGACACCAGTCACCTATGCTATTAGTCACCTATGATATTAGTCACCTATGCTATTAGTCATCTGTGACATCAGTCATCTATGACATATCTGTGACATATAAGTCCACATTTGGGTTTCTGCCTGGTCAGAGCTAACAAGTATGAAACGTAGTCATTTTTCATAATACCTCTAAAAGATATGGTAACACTGTAATACTGGCATTCAAAAGGATCCTGTATCCAAACCATCAGGTGTTCAGGGTGACGTGCCAATATGTGTGTGTTTGTAATAAACAAAAGACACAAACGACGCTACACAACAACAACAACAACAACACTCTACGCAAGTAGTCTCCTCTCTCTGCTTGTTGTGTCTGTATTCTTCAGTCTAAGCTACAAATGTAGAGGGACTGGCCCTCGTTTTGGCCTCATGCACAAAATGATATACCCTAAGGTCACATTGGCCTTGATGGCCTGTCCACACTGCCCCATCATTTTCTCCTTTGGTTCTTTTCTGTTGTGTTTTTTTAGACACCGGTGTCTTGTTGAGATTCTGAATTCTGAAATAATGAAAAGCTGTATATAGTTAATTATTTTTCTGATAGTAATACTGTGTATTTAAAATTATATTATTATTGTTATTAATTATTTTTTAAATAAAATGCAACAGTAATGTATAGAGAGGTCGCCTTGGAAACAGTAGGTCCCAGGTTCGATTTCCGGCCCCGGCTATGTGTCGAGGTGTTCATGAGCAAGACAGTTAACCCCTAACTGACTGTTAAAGGACGACTTCACCGCTTTTCAACCTATCTTCATATAATTGGTCCTCACTAATACTCATGATAAAATGGTAAAAAAAAATTCTACTCGGCCTGTCTCAGAGGAGGACTGTGGACAGTCCAGAAACTACCAGTGACATCATCGTTAGGCATGATTTTTTTTTCCAACAAGATTTCACATTTTTGATTTTGATTTTTATTAACACGAGAACAATGCCTTCTTTTATTGCATTGCAACTTTCCAGGAATAGAAAGCCTGCAGTTTCTATTAGCTTGGATTCCCCATTGATGATGTCACTGGTAGACAGGACTCTGAACTGTCCACAGCCCTCCTCTGAGACACAGACCGAGTAGAAAAAAATGGTACAATTTTTTCATGAGTATTAGTGAGGACCAATTATACTGTATGACGATAGGTTGAAAAGCAGTGAAGTCGTCCTTTAACCCAGATGAAGTCAGTTTTCAGCTAGGTGAAGCTGAAAACTGAATTCCCCTTTGTTTCTAGCAGGATTGATGTGCAGAGAGCAGAGTCTCCTGTACCCAGCTATGTCTCCAAGAAGAGTGACTGGTCCATGGATCACCCTCATAACTTCACATCCAGACACCACTCTACTGATCAAAGGTTTGAATTGAGCACACAGATGATTGGAACAGTAACACGGGACAAGCATCATTGAACATGATAAAACAGAGGTCATCATGATGTGGCCATATGTTTCCATCAATCCATTTAAATTACAGTATAAAAGCCAATAAAGTTTTGATCACATTATGAATAAATATCATCATGTGAAATGTGACTTCAGTGAACGTCGACCTATTCACTTCAAAGCCAGGCACCATTCTATTGGTCAAAGGTTTAAAGGTACATCAAATGTTTCTGAAAGTAGATTTATTTACCTCAATAAAGCATCAGCATAAAGGGATTACTACAATTCATTATTTTATGGAACATACATAGTTTTGTTTATGGTCAATTTTTTATTTATTTATTTATTTAACAGGGACAGTGCACATTGATCAACATGTCAGTTATTCACGTCCATGTAAATGAGCCAGAGTTAGCCAGAGTTGGCTAATTTTCATCTGTAGTCCCTGAGCAGGCTGTTAAAGTGGCATAGTTATCTATACAAAAAGAGACATCATCGTCAACAATACAAAACAAGTAGACATAGTACAGAAGACAAAACAAATAGTAAAATATGAGAAGACACAGTGATTAATGGAGCTGATATTTACCCGTGATTACAAATTTGGTTAGCTTTAAGCCATCTTTTAAGGTTGAATTTATAGGTTAGATAGTTGGTAGTCTCTCTTACTTCGGTAGGGAGACTGTTCCAGTGATGGGAGGCTCTAACAGAGAAGACTGTTTTACCAAAC
This sequence comes from Gymnoscopelus microlampas, assembly GCF_963454915.1. Classification (NCBI taxonomy): domain Eukaryota; kingdom Metazoa; phylum Chordata; class Actinopteri; order Myctophiformes; family Myctophidae; genus Gymnoscopelus; species Gymnoscopelus microlampas. Next base: position 59,860 of record NW_028155703.1, on the reverse strand, counting down.
ACACTCTGTCTGAATGGCACCTCACAGTCTCCTCTGGTAGTTGCCCTAAATGTGAAACTAGAAAAGTCAGATCTCCACCAGGCTGGGTTGCCTACCCTTGGCATGGAGTGCAGCTATCAGTACATTTGGATGTGTGCTCTATAGAGACCCCTCAACATATGAATCCAATGTGGGTATGCAAGGATGTTGGATTCATTATATACTGTATGTATATCCTCCCTTTATACCTTTCTGAACTTTTGGAGCCTTATGCCCCAGACAGAGCACTAAGGTCTGCCAACAAGTTGCTCCTGGTGGTTATTATTTTGATAGCATGTTATTTAAACAGATGCTAGGTTGTTTACTGATATCCTATTTATCCATTTACAGATTATTATTGTGGATAGCATATTGTTTAGAGTTTAAACCTTAGCCTGATGCTAGGTTCCTAATAATAATAATGATAATAGTGGATTTTATTTTGAATGTACTTTACGTTTGTAAAAAAGTCTCAAGTGTTACAGAAGGCAATTGCATAAAAAAAAGAAACATCACACCATTAAAAAACAACTAAGAAACAAAAACAAAACAATTAAAACATGGGGGCATAAAGCCTAGAGGTAAAACCAGTGTAGCTAAAAAAATGCTTTGCTAAAAAGGTAGGTCTTCTCTTTTAAAGGAGTACTACTGTGGTGCTCTCAGGTGGACAGGGAGGGTGTTACACAGTTCGGGGGCGGCCGAGCAGAAAGCCTGGTCGCCCATGGTACGTAAAAGTTCTTGGTTGACCTGTGATCCTAGTTTACTGAGGCATTACACTGTCTCTCTGCATTCTATGTACATGTATGCGTTTACCTTGTTTACTGTAAGCCCCGGATAAGAGCGTCTGATAAATGCTTACATTGTAAATTGTAACTTCATTAGGTATTTAAGGCCAGCACAAGCAGTCTGAAAGACAGTTTCCTCCCACAGGCTATTAGACTGCAAAATGAGTCTATGCGTTGAACTTCTGTGGTGTTACTTTGCATTGTATGCTGATCTTAGTCTTTTTACTGTTTTTAATTTATTTATTTAAACTTAGTATTGATATTTGTGAACTGTTTTATTTCTGTGTTTTTGGAGCACCTCCCCAACATAAGTTTTTAACAGTGTGTACTTGTACATCATTGTTACAATAAATCTCTTGAATATTGAACATTGATTACTAGGACTATCAGCAACAAATTGTGTTTTTGATTTAAATGATAATTGTAGAAACATTTGATTATGTTTGTTTCATTTTGCCAAATGGAAATAGCAATATTTTTCTACAAGACTAAAGTTGGTGTAACTAAGAATGTTGCAGGGAATAACATAAATAAGATTGTAAAATATGTTTCAACTTTGATGCTATTCGTGAGTTTCACTTTAACTTTACCAGATATCTAAGTTTTTTTAAATATACTTATGAGGGGACTACAGCTACAGCTACTAGGACATATATACTATACAGAATACCCTTTTCTGCAGCCACACAATGAATATTACTAGTAATATATCAACTCAAATAATAATTTCATAAACATTGTGTAATTCCAGAAGTCTTCACCACAGACCAGAGTCTCCAACACCCAGCTGTTTGTCTATGAAGAGTGATCAGTCTAAGGATTTCCATGTGAACTTCAGTAATGAACCTGGACCTTCAAACACAAAGTAAGATCACTGATCTCTGTGATATTAAAACTGGAAAGACACAAATAATGAATCCACATACAGTAGAAATAATGAAAAGTGTAAAATAGATAGGCCTACTTTGTTTTCCTATTTTTATTTGATGATACAAATGTGTTTGTGAGAGATTACACTGAATAGAGTGATATTAATTCTACCATTATCTAGGTGAGGTCTGCATATGCATATGTACAGTAGAAATACACAGTCATTCAGACTCAGTCATGGTTGTCCAGATGGCACAGTTGTAAAGTAGCTGCCCACCACCACGGAGTCTGGGGGTTCGAATCCACCATGGTGCATCTGGCTTTGTCGAGTGTCTATCCCAGTGGTTTTCAACCTTTGTCATGCCCTCTGAAAATGTTTTGTGTCAGGGACCCCCAGAAGCAACGATTTGAGTTAAAAATGTTCTTTAAAAATATATATATATTCAAAGATTTGCACACATTTTCAAGATTTTTGAAAAATAGCAGATCTACAAGCTCATAGCTCGGCACTTGGTGCCGCACTGTCAGCAGGGAGTGTTAGGCGGGAAGAGTACGACGGAGGCTCTAAGTCCTTGCGGTGGGGGCTCCTCACTGGTAGGTGAGTCAGTAGGATACAACAGCAGTGACACACAAATGTGTGGGGAGGAAATAATTGCCATAATGACTAAATTGGGGAGAAAAAAGCTGTTAAAAAAGACACAGTCAGTCAGTTGGCTTTCACTTCATTTCAGTTTGTGTGTTTGTAGTTCCTGAACAAAAACCTCACTAATCACAAAGTGGTGTTTAATGTGAAGTCACTTTGTACAGACTGACTGCTTGTGCACATGAGTGTGATGATGTATGTTTCATGCTAAATGGAAATAGCCATATTTATAAATACTTCTTGGAATGAAGTTGGTATAACCCAGATATTTGCAGGAAATAAATACATACATAAAGAAATAAAAATAATTGTCTTCTATGACACAACTTTAACTCATTCTCTGCAAGAATAAATACATTTTCGACTTTCTTACATCTCTTATCTCCAGTACGATCGATCCCCTGATCGTTGCTAATCATGGGGGGTTTCACTGTGCTTCCGCGAAAAAAAAGAAAATGTCATCGTGACCCCCTGTTTGCTTGTTATAGGCCGTTGAAAATAGCATGTCTTGCCAAAAATACATAGTAAAACACAGGAGACGGAAGTGAATGGATTAGCAAATATTGGGATCACGTGATCTCCTGGTTCTGTGTGCATCTGGGGATGAAATGGTCACTCATGTATTAGCGAAGGGCGCCATCTAGTGGAAACACCCAAAAACGCAAAAAGCCGTCAAAGTCGTCCTTGGCAATGAATGAGTGAATGCTGTTCATGAGTTTCAGTTTAATTTCACGATGTATGTCAGTTATTCGAAAGTCTACTCTAACCCATTTCTGCAGCCACACATGTAAACTAGAAAAAGTGCTCCTCGGAGCACAAGTCTCCGCCAGGTCATGTAGGTTATTATGGCCTCCTGGTGGCGCTATAATAGGCCAATGTGAAAAGGGTGCAATTTCTTCTTGGGCCTTTCACGGCAATCGGACACTGCATTCATCATTTGAGGCATTTTGTTCCAAAAATGTGGTTTGCTAAATTAGACCTGCTGGTGGCGCTATAACAGGCCAATGTGAAAAGGGGGGCATTTCTTCCTTGGCCTAGTGGGAATGTGTGTGCTAAATTTCGCGGAAATCGCACAATGCGTTCATGATTTGAGGAATTTTGTTCAAAATTGACCTATCCTGCAAACTTTGGAAGCCAATGTTAGCCAAGTAGGATGGAATATGAAATATCTTGATCATCTTGATCACATGACTATAGAGATACTGTGTACCGATTTGCGTGATTTTTGGACAGAATCTGAAGGAGCAAGAGCAAAACATTTGTTTTACAAAAGTCAGCCTCCTGGTGGCGCTCTAAAAGGCATATATAAAAAATGCAGGGCAAATGTTTTTCCTTGGCCTCTAGGGAGTGTGCGTGAAAAGTTTCACGCAGATTGGTGCAGTTATAGGTAGAAACTTGAATCGACCTGTTATAGCGCCATCATGAGGCTGATTTGAAAGTTTTCAAATGGCATTTCTTCCTGAGGACCCCCTGGGGTCCCGGACTCCTTGTTGAAGACCCCTGCTTTAGAGTCAAGATCCTAAACAATGCTGAACTGCCTGCCCCTAGATATTTCTTCTTTATCTCTGAATTAGTCAACATATGTATAGTCAAAAATGGTACAGTGACTGAATGAACAGTGAATGAATTATCTATCACCTGTGAATACATGCTATATATATATATATATATATATATATATATATATATATATATATATATATATATATATATATATATATATATATATTAGTGTAAGACATGCCATGTACTACATTTCTGGTGTGAAATTTCTATAATATAAATGTAAAGGTCCCCCCCCCCAAAAAAAAAAAACATTTGTATGATTCCAGAAGTCTTCACCACAGACCAGAGTCTCCAACACCCAGCTGTGTGTCTATGAAGAGTGACTGGTCTAAAGATGAACCTCTTTACTTCAGTAATGAACCTGGACCTACACACACAAAGTATGTGAATCCTCCTATACAATATACACGACACTTTAAAATTATGTATTTCATTAATTGATTAATTAAATCATGGATTTTGGGATCTGCATGGGTACCGGTACCGTGTGGCTCCAATGTGGATCTCGGACTTCATGTGGCCTGTGTATGACACCAGTCACCTATGCTATTAGTCATCTATATGACACCAGTCACCTTTGCTATTAGTCATCTATGCTATTAGTCATCTATGACATCAGTCACCTATGCTATTAGTCATCTATGACATTAGTCACCTATGATATTAGTCATCTATGACATCAGTCACCTATGCTTAGTCATCTATGACATCAGTCACCTATGCTATTAGTCATCTATGACATCAGTCACCTATGCTATTAGTCATCTGTGACATCAGTCATCTATGACATATCTGTGACATATAAGTCCACATGTGGGTTTCTGCCCGGTCAGAGCTAACAAGTAAGAAACATAATCATTTTTCATAATACCTCTAAAAGATATGGTAACACTGTAATACTGGCATTCAAATGGATGCTGTATCCAAACCATCAGGTGTTCAGGGTGACGTGCCAATATTCAAGAGGCGCATGCATTGCTCCCATTGTTCCCAAGTGTTATTGGTTTGACAACATACTTTATAACTAAGCTTCACACTAACCTTTACATTTGTCAGACAATTGGGACATCAGAATATACTGCATATGGATATACAGCATATCGATCAAAGGTAGTAAATGAAAGATGAAAAGCATTGTTACGCTTCATTTTGTTGGCACAATTTAGTAATGTGCAAAGTGAAGAGAAAAAAAAGTGTGTTTGTAATAAACAAAAGACACAAACGACGCTACACAACAACAACAACAGAGTTCACTCTACGCAAGTAGTCTCCTCTCTCTGCTTGTTGTGTCTGTATTCTTCAGTCTAAGCTACGTATGTAGAAGGAATGGCCCTCGTTTTGGCCTCATGCACAAAATGATATACCCTAAGGTCACATTGGCCTTGATGGCCTGTCCACACTGCCCCATCATTTTCTCCTTGGGTTCTTTTCTGTTGTGTTTTTTTAGACACGGGTGTCTTGTTGAGATTCTGAATTCTGAAATAATGAAAAGCTGTATATAGTTAATTATTTTTCTGATAATAATACTGTGTATTTAAAATTATATTATTATTATTTATTTTTTAAATAAAATGAAACAGTAATGTATAGAGAGGTCGCCTTGGAAACAGTAGGTCCCAGGTTCGATTTCTGGCCCCGGCTATGTGTCGAGGTGTTCATGAGCAAGACAGTTAACCCCTAACTGACTGTTAACCCAGATGAAGTCAGTTTTCAGCTAGGTGAAGCTGAAAACTGAATTCCCCTTTGTTTCTAGCAGGATTGATGTGCAGAGAGCAGAGTCTCCTGTACCCAGCTGTGTCTCCAAGAAGAGTGACTGGTCCATGGATCATCCTCATAACTTCACATCCAGACACCACTCTACTGATCAAAGGTTTGAATTGAGCACGCAGATGATTGGAACAGTAACACTGGACAAGCATCATTGAACATGATAAAACAGAGGTCATCATGATGTGGCCATATGTTTTCATCAATCCATTTAAATTACAGTATAAAAGCCAATAAAGTTTTGATCACATTATGAATAAATATCATCATGTGAAATGTGACTTCAGTGAACGTCGACCTATTCACTTCAAAGCCAGACACCATTCTATTGATCAAAGGTTTAAAGGTACATCAAATGTTTCTGAAAGTAGATTTATTTACCTCAATAAAGCATCAGCATAAAGGGATTACCACAATTCATTATTTTATAGAACATACATAGTTTTGTTTATGGTCAATTAAATGTGAAACTAGAAAAGTCAGATCTCCACCAGGCTGGGTTGCCTACCCTTGGCATGGAGTGCAGCTATCAGTACATTTGGATGTGTGCTCTATAGAGACCCCTCAACATGTGAATCCAATGTGGGTATGCAAGGATGTTGGATTCATTATATACTGTATGTATATCCTCCCTTTATACCTTTCTGAACTTTTGGAGCCTTATGCCCCAGACAGAGCACTAAGGTCTGCCAACAAGTTGCTCCTGGTGGTTATTATTTTGATAGCATGTTATTTAAACAGATGCTAGGTTGTTTACTGATATCCTATTTATCCATTTACAGATTATTATTGTGGATAGCATATTGTTTAGAGTTTAAACCTTAGCCTGATGCTAGGTTCCTATTAATAATAATAATGATAATAATGGATTTTATTTTGAATGTACTTTACGTTTGTAAAAAAAATCTCAAATGTTGCAGAAGGAAATTGCATAAAAAAAGAAACATCACATCCTTAAAAAAACAACTAAGAAACAAAAACAAAACAATTAAAACATGGGGGCATAAAGCCTAGAGGAAATACCAGTGTAGCTAAAAAAAATGCTTTGCTAAAAAGGTAGGTCTTTAGTCCTCTCTTAAAGGAGTACTACTGTGGTGCTCTCAGGTGGACAGGGAGGGTGTTACACAGTTCGGGGGCGGCCGAGCAGAAAGCCTGGTCGCCCATGGTACGTAAAAGTTCTTGGTTGACCTGTGATCCTAGTTTACTGAGGCATTACACTGTCTCTCTGCATTCTATGTACATGTATGCGTTTACCTTGTTTACTGTATGTAACCCGGTGGATATTTTATGTTGTGGGTTATTTGTTTAAAATGGTGGAACTGCGTTTTATTCTGTGTCAGGTACTGGTGCTTTTATTTTGAAGTGTATCTGTCTGCATTGTGGGGCAAAGCTGAAAAGCATACAAATTAATGATGTCATTATTAGTGATGATGATTACTTACCTTGATGTGTGATTGATAGAAGTGGGGGAATGGGTGGTTTCAGGGGCCAGAGTGAGTGAGTGGACAGGTGAATGGGATTCCCAATCAAGAGAGATGAGTGAGTGACAGGTGTCCAGGGTTCCCAATCAGATCAGCCAGAGGAGAAGGAGAGAGGAGCACAGAGGCTGTGTCAGTTTGCTGTGTGATCCAAAGTTTGTCATACTTTATGATATTATAAGTTTAACTGTAATTTCTGTGTGTGTCTGCACGACAACTACAGTGAAGTTGCAGTAATTATTTGTGGAATTGGACTGAACGCCAGAAAGACGTTTAAACCAGGATATATTCTACAAGTGAAGTGATTCAGTGTTGCTTGCTAAACCAGCGAGAGCTAAGTGACTGTTTAGCTTCAGTCTCACTAGTTTAGAGAGGCATAGTGGAGCTAAACGCCGTCAAAGAAAGCCTTTAAGGACTCTGCTGCGTCGGGATTGTGGAGAAGAGGCGTCGGCTGCGGTGAGCTGTTGACTCGGCTACTGGACGTTTTTCTACTGTTCTCGTCGTTGGGAAGTCTGGACTGAGGTGCGCTGCTGGAGAGGGGCTCTGAACTATTACATTCACCATTAGACACTCATCACACACGAAAGGTACCGTTTTATTTTCCTGGCTCAGGACAGTGAAGGGGTCACCAGTTTTGGCCACAACGTTCCCAAGCATCGATACAGGCCTGCAACAAGGGGTTTAAATTATCGAGTTTAATTGCTTATTGCTGCTTGCTATTTGTATGAAAGGTTGTGGGCCCACATTTATTGATTTCATTTGAGGTTGCAATATTGTTCTTTGAACAAGTGTTTTTGATTTAATGAGGTAATCCACCGGGTTTAGGTTATAAACTAAATAGGGTAATTTAGTATAGGCCAAATTCAAACGGTTATTTTTGTTTAATCTAATTAGAAATATATACAGGGTTAAATTTAGGTAGGCTAATATAAGAAGGTATTTGTTTGTTTGAAATAATCCCAAAGGTATATTTGTTTTGTTGAAATAATACTACAAAGGTATATTTCTGGTTGGTTTGTTTTGTGACAACTAGAGGTTACAAAGGTAACCCCGGTTTTAGTAAGTAAAACGGAGAACCGTGGTTGGAAATATTATTTGTTTTCTATTTGAAAAGCCATTTCATGTTATTGTCTGTTGATATATGTGTTTGTCTAAGTAAAGAATATTATTTTATTATAACTACCTGAATGGACAGTGGTTTATGGGTATTTAAATAATAGAATGTTTTACTTATACTCACCTGTTGACCTGAAAAGTTAAAATACTTACCTTAAAGGATAATTACCTGGAAGAAGAAAAGAGGTTGATATTATTTACAGTAGAAAGGGGGCTGTGAAGTTAATTCAAACTACTTACCGGTATACACCTGAAACACAAGAATTCAAATTAATCGTGAGATAACAAAAAGAACTTAAGGCCCTGCCTTTATCAATAATTAGAGGGGCAGGAGCGCTACATAAATGGAGGCACTACTGAGATCCTTCTTGTGTTTCTAGTTAGAGAAAAAAAAAAGTATTTTTCCCTTTAAAAAACACCTCTGTGTACAGTTCTAAATTAAAAAGTATACATATTTTTGATTGAGAACCCTAAATTCAAACAAGATGGCCACAACTGCTGAACTAGCTGATGAGCTGAAGCGTTGGTGCCGAGTTGAGCTTGTGGATATAGACCATGCACTGATGGTCATAATCCCAACGAAAGAAGATATTGAAGCTTCTGATATCGAAGAAACTCTTGACAAGCTAAAGATAGTGGAACGTGTAAAAGTAAGACGGAGGATGTTCAGTGCTGAGAAAGGTGAGTTAAAGGTGTTGTGTGAGACCAGAGAAGCGGTAGATGCTGACAAAGTCCCTTCAGAAGTGTCACCTGGCAAAGGACTGGAGTCATGGACCATAGTCTTTTGGAGGGAAACCACTACTGCAGCTGAAGATTTCAATAGTAAATTGAGTGCCTTGCTGCAGGCAGAGGGTAAGACACAGGAGGACCTGCAAGCATTACTGACTGGCCAAGCCACACCACAGTCACCCACCGAAGCCATCCTACGTGCTGTTGGAGATCTGCTTGACAAGACAGCCAAATCACCCTCTGAGAGTGGTGGCTATCGTCGCCTGCGTATCTTTTCAGGGACACTCCCAACTCCAGTTAATGAAGAGCAATTCGATCATTGGATAGAACAAGCAAACTTGATGGTAGAAGAGAGCGACTGCCATGCAAAAGAAAAAAGGAGAAGGATTGTTGAAAGCCTAAAGGGACCCGCTTTGGAGATTGTCAAAGCCGTGCGGTTGTCTGACCCCGATGTTAGCCCAGAGGGCTGCATAGAAGCTCTTGAAGTGCCTCATAGAAGTGCCTTCGGGACAGCAGAATCAGGAGAGGACCTATATTTCTATTTTCGCTTGAGGCAGCAGGAACAAGGAGAAAAGCTGTCCGATTTCCTGAGGAGACTAGAGCGGTCGTTGACTGTCAGCCAAAAGGGTGGATCAAGCACGAGTAGAGCAGCTACTGCGTGGCGCTGTTAAAGCTGATATGATGTTAATCCAGCTCAGATTAAGGGAAAGAAAGACCAAACCCCCTACCTTCCTAGAACTACTCAGTGAGATTCGCTTGGAGGAAGAGTATGAAGCCTCCAGAACCAGGTTGAACCCGGCTGTGCATGCCGTCCACGCTAAGCAGAGTGGAGAAAACAAACTGGCTGAGATTCAAGGTTTGCGAGCTGAAATCAAGGAGCTCAAGTCAATGTTTGCCACAATGACAACCAAGTCCCCTCCAACTGTAGAAGAGAGGGAAGAGAAAGTACCTGTCAGCTCTACAGGGCCAACACAAGAAAGCAGTACTGACCCTGAAGTGGCAGCCCTGAAAAAACAAGTGAAAAGGTTGGAGCAAAAACTTAACTCCAAGAAGACGAACCAAACGGAGACTCCTGCTGCTGCTATGGCGGTGGAGACTACACGCCCCGTCTCTGGCACTCCAAGGAGGCCTCGCAATGATTCGGATGAAAACTTCTGTTACCGTTGTGGTGAAAGCGGGCACTTTGCTGTAAAATGCCAAAACCCCGAGAATCAAAGCAAGGTGATTCAGAAGTTAATCAAATCACGTACAAAGGCAAAAGACAACCGTCCGAAACCTCCCGTTGATGTGACTACTAAGAATGTCTGTACAAGCAAGATTAGTGCTGCAGAATACCACAGAGAAAAAGGTATCCCTGAAGGCGTAATAGGGCCACCATCCATTGAGCCAGTAAAGGTGAACGGACACCTGTGCGATGCTCTGCTGGACAGTGGTTCTCAGGTAACCATAATCTTCGAGGGATGGTACAAAGAACATATGTCAGATGTCCCCATCTATCCAGTAGGAGGCCTTGACATATGGGGCCTAGGAGATTCAAGTTACCCCTATAGAGGCTATGTTGTGGTTGACATGGAATTCCCACAGAAAGTGACGGGCACGCCAGCAACCATTTCTGTCCTAGCACTGATCTGCCCTACACCAAGGGGCCCAGATCAAACACCGATGATTATTGGCACTAATGCTAAGGCAAGTCTGCCCAAGCGTTTAGCCAGGCTGTGCCAAGTAACCACTGGAGACCACAGTGCTCAAACACTGACTTGCACAGTTGAGGAGTCAGAGACAAGCACCGGTGAACTACCCGATGAAGATGAGGAAGTTGGGTGTGTGAAGTGGCCAGGTCCTGGCTCGCTCACTGTGTCCCCTGGAACCTGGTGTTCTGTCAGTTGCTGCGTGGAGTTCGATAAGCCAGTGGATAAAGAAATCCTGATGCTGGATGTATCTCTTACCAACCCGCTCCCAGCAGGTGTGCTACTAGATCCTATGGTAGTGCCGTGCTATGCAATTGACGCCAGTCCCCTTTCAGTCCGGCTGCAAAACGAGTCGCTGAGAGAAGCTGTCATACCAGTTGGAACCATCCTGGGTTACTTGTACACTACCGATGTTGTCACGTCCATGTCTAAAGCCGCACTCACATCAGAGGGATTTGATGTAAGCCAAATCGACTTCGGTGACTCACCCATACCAGAGGAGTGGAAGGAGAGGCTCCGCGAGAAGCTCCTGCAAAGAGCTGATGCTTTCTCCCTGCACGAATGGTACGTGGGTCTAGCCAAAGACGTGGAGCATAGCATCAGACTGTTTGACGATCGACCTTTCAGAGAACGATCTCGACGCCTTGCTCCAGCTGACATTGATGATGTAAGGAGACACCTCCAAGAGCTGGTAGCTACCGGCATAGTCAAGGAGTCCCGAAGCCCCTACGCGTCACCCATAGTGATCGCTAGGAAGAAAAACGGAAAGGTTCGAATGTGTATCGACTACCGTACTCTGAACAGTAGGACCATTCCCGATCAATACACAACCCCGCGCATTGACGATGCCTTGGATTGCTTGTCAGGAAGCCGGTGGTTCAGTGTGCTGGATTTGAGGAGTGGTTACTATCAAATAGCAATGAAAGAAGCAGATAAAGAAAAGACCGCTTTCATCTGTCCGCTGGGGTTTTACGAGTTTGACAGAATGCCACAGGGCGTAACAGGAGCCCCAGCGACTTTCCAGCGTTTGATGGAGAAAGCAGTCGGTGACATGAACCTCCTTCAAGTACTGGTCTATTTAGATGATTTGATTGTCTTTGGAAGAACCTTGGAGGAACATGAAGAGAGGCTCCTGAAGGTGTTGGACAGACTCCGAGAGGTTGGACTAAAGATCTCCATTGACAAGTGTCAGTTTTGTCAATCTGAGGTCAAATATGTGGGACACATAGTATCGGCAAATGGCATAGCTACCGATCCAGCTAAGATCGAGGCTGTCACCACTTGGCCCCAGCCCACAGACCTGAAGACCTTAAGAAGTTTCCTCGGATGTTTTGGTTATTATCGCAGGTTTATAGCCAATTACTCGTCAATTGTCAGACCACTGACCGAGCTGACCAAAGGCTACGCCCCAGCACAACGTGGCAAGAAATGGGAGAAAGACCCGAAGAAAACATACCTGAAAGAGTCTGAACCATTTGGTGATAGATGGGACCAAAAGTGTACGGCTGCCTTCCATCAGATCATCCACTGCCTTACCTATGCCCCAGTACTGGCGTTTGCTGACCCCAACAAGCCATATGTACTACATGTGGACGCCAGTCTAACTGGGTTAGGTGCTGTCCTTTATCAGGAGTACCCTGAAGGGTTAAGGCCTGTGGCGTTTGCCAGCCGGAAGCTGAGTTCGTCAGAGAGGAATTATCCCATTCACCAACTGGAGTTCCTGGCACTCAAATGGGCGGTTGTGGACAAATTCCACGATTACCTATATGGGGCACGATTTACAGTACGTACTGACAATAACCCCCTCACCTACGTACTGACGACAGCCAAGCTCAACGCTCATGGGCATCGCTGGCTAGCTGCCCTTTCAACCTATGAGTTCGATATCCTGTACAGACCCGGCAGGAACAATATCGACGCAGACCTACTGTCAAGACAGACACCAGGGCAAGAGAAATTAGAGGACTGGGAGACCATATCGCAGTAAAGACCCAGAACTCTCCAGTTGTGGAACAACTAGGAGCTCCTCCTGAATGCGTTCCAGACATTTATGCCTTCCCCACTCGCTTAGATGTCAGCGCCTTAGGACAAATGTCCCGGTCAGAACTGATAGCTGCCCAGACCAATGACACAGTGATTGGGCCAACTATTAAGGCTGTGAAACATGGCAGATGGCCAGAGGGAGTGGAATCGAATCCAGAGATGGTTTTGATGAAACAACAGATTGGAAAGCTGGCAATGAAGGACGGTCTACTCCATCGGTTAAGCAAACGACCATCAGGAGAAGAGGTCTCTCAACTTGTACTTCCAGCCGAATTCAGGGAAACAGTACTCAAGTCCATGCATGATGATCTCGGTCATCTGGGCATCGAGAGAACCATTGACCTGTTGAGGACCAGGTTTTACTGGCCAAAAATGGCCTTGGACACAGAGCAGTATGTCAAGAACTGTCACTCGCAAAAGTCCCTGTCAGAGAGCTGCTACACTGCACCAGATCAGGAGCCATGGGCCAATGGACTTGGTCTGCATTGATTTTCTCAGCATGGAGCCAGACTCCAAAGGGATAAGCAACGTGTTGGTGGTCACAGACCATTTTACACGATATGCCCAGGCTTTTCCATCCAAAAATCAAAAGGCACTCACTGTTGCTAAAATACTGGTGGAGAAGTACTTTGTCCATTACGGGCTACCATCTCGGATCCACTCGGATCAAGGACGAGATTTTGAAAGTCAGTTGATTCGAGAGATGCTGAAGATGATGGGAATACGTAAATCTTGAACGACCCCATACCATCCTCAAGGGGATCCTCAGCCCGAGAGGTTTAACAGAACCCTACTGTCGATGTTAGGCACTCTGAGTCAAGAGAAGAGACGGCAATGGAGCCAACATGTGCCATATTTAGTGCATGCCTACAACAGCACCAAATGTGATGCAACGGGATATTCGCCGTACTTCTTGATGTTTGGCAGAGAAGCTAGACTCCCAGTAGATGTATGTTTTGGGACGTCTCCGGATGGAAACAAAGAGGGTCATCACTCAAAGTATGTGTCAAAGTTGAAGGAAGACCTACAAAGAGCTTTCAAATTAGCTTCTGCCACCGCAGACCAGACTCACCAGCGGAATAAAAATTCCTATGACAAGAGAGTCATCTTCCAGACTATGGAACCGGGTGACAGAGTGTTACTGAAGAACCTGGGACTAAGAGGGAAGCACAAACTGCAAAGCCGTTGGAGTCCAGTTCCTTATGTGGTGATAGGAAAGATGCCTAACTTACCTGTATACCGATTGAAACCTGAGGATGGAAAAGGAGGCATAAAGACACTACATAGAGACCATCTCTTACCCATTGGTCAACTTGTGAGGATACCAAGGGTAGAGAGTGAACCCAACTTACCTGTGAAACCTAAAACTAAGTCGGAAACTAGGAAGAACCTGAAGACTGTATCACCTCATCCTGCCGGTGGACAGGAAGAAGACCAAGAGTCGACAGACTCAGAGCTCGAGATTGAGAGGCCACATAGACCTTACAGAACCTACTTGGAGGGGATCCTGCAAAAACGGTCGTCTGTGAATGGGTCTGATGTCGTCCCTCAGGAAGAGGAACCTCAAGTTGTAATAGAGGATGCAATTGAAGAGGATGACCACGGTGCAGAAGAGGATGAGCACAGTGCAGAAGAGGATGGTCACAGTGCAGAAGAGGATGGTCACAGTGCAGAAGAGGATGACCAGGACACAGCTCCTGATGATGATTCAGATTCTGGAGAAGAGCCTGAAAGAGGATTCCGTCAGCAGTGCTGAGGAAAGCGACATTCCCGAACCAGCGCCTGTGACCAAACGAAGAGTGAAGCCAGTTATACGACTGACCTACGATGAACCAGGCAAGGCCAGACATCAACCTATTACCATAGTACACAGAGGTGTCACTATTAAAATAGGCCAATGCAAATAGAGTTGAAGCAGTTAACACCCGTTAGGGGTTAAGTAAAACCTCAAAACCTTTTAAGTTGAATGAGGGCATTCAGTCATTTAGAAGGGGGAGGGTGTAACCCGGTGGATATTTTATGTTGTGGGTTATTTGTTTAAAATGGTGGAACTGTGTTTTATTCTGTCTCAGGTACTGGTGCTTTTGTTTTGAAGTGTATCTGTCTGCATTGTGGGGCAAAGCTGAAAAGCATACAAATTAATGATGTCATTATTAGTGATGATGATTACTTACCTTGATGTGTGATTGATAGAAGTGGGGGAATGGGTGGTTTCAGGGGCCAGAGTGAGTGAGTGGACAGGTGAATGGGATTCCCAATCAAGAGAGATGAGTGAGTGACAGGTGTCCAGGGTTCCCAATCAGATCAGCCAGAGGAGGAGAAGGAGAGAGGAGCACAGAGGCTGTGTCAGTTTGCTGTGTGATCCAAAGTTTGTCATACTTTATGATATTATAAGTTTAACTGTAATTTCTGTGTGTGTCTGCACGACAACTACAGTGAAGTTGCAGTAATTATTTGTGGAATTGGACTGAACGCCAGAAAGACGTTTAAACCAGGATATATTCTACAAGTGAAGTGATTCAGTGTTGCTTGCTAAACCAGCGAGAGCTAAGTGACTGTTTAGCTTCAGTCTCACTAGTTTAGAGAGGCACAGTGGAGCTTAACGCCGTCAAAGAAAGCCTTTAAGGACTCTGCTGCGTCGGGATTGTGGAGAAGAGGCGTCGGCTGCGGTGAGCTGTTGACTCGGCTACTGGACGTTCTTCTACTGTTCTCGTCGTTGGGAAGTCTGGACTGAGGTGCGCTGCTGGAGAGGGGCTCTGAACTATTACATTCACCATTAGACACTCATCACACACGAAAGGTACCGTTTTATTTTCCTGGCTCAGGAGAGTGAAGGGGTCACCAGTTTTGGCCACAACGTTCCCAAGCATCGATACAGGCCTGCAACAAGGGGTTTAAATTATCGTTTAATTGCTTATTGCTGCTTGCTATTTGTATGAAAGGTTGTGGGCCCACATTTATTGATTTCATTTGAGGTTGCAATATTGTTCTTTGAACAAGTGTTTTTGTTAAAGTTAATTTAAACTACTTACCGGTATACACCTGAAACACAAGAATTCAAATTAATCGTGAGATAACAAAAAGAACTTAAGGCCCTGCCTTTATCAATAATTAGAGGGGCAGGAGCGCTACATGTAAGCCCCGGATAAGAGCGTCTGATAAATGCTTACATTGTAAATTGTAACTTCATTAGGTATTTAAGGCCAGCACAAGCAGACTGAAAGACAGTTTCCTCCCACAGGCTATTAGACTGCAAAATGAGTCTATGCGTTAAACTTCTGTGGTGTTACTTTGCATTGTATGCTGATCTTAGTCTTTTTACTGTTTTTAATTTATTTATTTAAACTTAGTATTGATATTTGTGAACTGTTTTATTTCTGTGTTTTTGGAGCACCTCCCCAACATAAGTTTTTAACAGTGTGTACTTGTACATCCTTGTTACAATAAATCTCTTGAATCTTGAACATTGATTACTAGGACTATCAGCAACAAATTGTGTTATTGCTTTAAATGATAACTGTAGAAACATTTGATTATGTTTGTTTCATTTTGCCAAATGGAAATAGCAATATTTTTTTACAAGAATAAAGTTGGTGTAACTAAGAATGTTGCAGGGAATACATAAATAAGATTGTAAAATATGATTCAACTTTGATGCTATTCGTGAGTTTCACTTTAACTTTACCAGATATCTAAGTTTTTTAAATATACTTATGAGGGGACTACAGCAGCTAGGACATATATACTATACAGAATACCCTTTTCTGCAGCCACACAAAGAATATTACTAGTAATATATCAACTCAAATAATAATTTCATAAACATTGTGTAATTCCAGAAGTCTTCACCACAGACCAGAGTATCCAACACCCAGCTGTTTGTCTATGAAGAGTGATCAGTCTAAGGATTTCCATGTGAACTTCAGTAATGAACCTGGACCTTCAAACACAAAGTAAGATCACTGATCTCTGTGATATTAAAACTGGAAAGACACAAATAATGAATCCACATACAGTAGAAATAATTAAAAGTGTAAAATAGATAGGCCTACTATTTGTATTTGATCATACAAATGTGTTTGTGAGAGATTACACAGAATAGAGGCATATTAATTCTACCATTATCTACCTATGGTGAGGTCAGCATATGTACAGTAGAAATACACATTCAGACTCAGTCATGGTTGTCCAGATGGCACAGTTGTAAAGTAACTGCCCACCACCACGGAGTCTGGGGGTTCGAATCCACCATGGTGCATCTGGCTTTGTCGAGTGTCTATCCCAGTAGTTTTCAACCTTTGTCATGCCAAGGACCCCTAAATGTATATACATTTGGCCACGGACCCCCCTCTGAATTTTTTTTGTGTCAGGGACCCCCAGAAGCAACGATTTTAGTTAAAAATGTTCTTTAAAAAAATATATATATATTCAAATATTTGCACACATTTTCAAGATTTTTCAAAAATAGCAGATCTACAAGCTCATAGCTCGGCACTTGGTGCCGCACTGTCAGCAGGGAGTGTTAGGCGGGAAGAGTAGGACGGAGGCTCTAAGTCCTTGCGGTGGGGGCTCCTCACTGGCAGGTGAGTCAGTAGGATACAACAGCAGTGACAACACCGAATGTGTGGGGAGGAAATAATTGGCATAATGACTAAATTGGGGAGAAAAAAGCTGTTAAAAAGACACAGTCAGTCAGTTGGCTTTCACTTCATTTCAGTTTGTGTGTTTGTAGTTCCTGAACAAAAACCTCACTAATCACAAAGTGGTGTTTAATGTGAAGTCACTTTGTACAGACTGACTGCTTGTGCACATGAGTGTGATGATGTATGTTTCATGCTAAATGGAAATAGCCATATTTATAAATACTTCTTGGAATGAAGTTGGTATAACCCAGATATTTGCAGGAAATAAATACATACATAAAGAAATAAAAATAATTGTCTTCTATGACACAACTTTAACTCATTCTCTGCAAGAATAAATACATTTTCGACTTTCTTACATCTCTTATCTCCAGTACGATCGATCCCCTGATCGTTGCTAATCATGGGGGGTTTCACTGTGCTTCCGCGAAAAAAAAGAAAATGTCATCGCGACCCCCTGTTTGCTTGTTATATGCCGTTGAAAATACATTACATTACATTACAGTCATTTAGCAGACGCTTTTATCCAAAGCGACTTACAATAAGTGTATTCAACATAGGTAGGGAAAGAAAACTACTAATCACCAGAAGTCTTGAGTACATTTCCTGCAAAAAACAAGCAACCAAGAGTATACCTAGCGCTAAGGTAAAAGTGCAATATATCAGCTACCTACTTTCTTAAACAGATGAGACAAAATAGCAAAATCAAATGAGCACGAGCTCAGACAAATAAGTGTATCGACTAAACAAGATCCAATAAAACAATACAAAACTAAAACAAGAGTTTGTACAGCTAGTTAACAACAAGTAGGCCAGGCAAAGAGGAAGGGTATTGTTTCCTGAAGAGGTGGGTTTTCAGCCTGTGGCGAAAGATGGGCAGTGACTCTGCTGTCCTGACTTCAGTGGGAAGTTCATTCCACCACTGTGGGGCCAGAACAGAAAAAAGTTGTGACCGTGTCGATCGACCAGAAGGACCCCTGAGTGACGAGGCAATCAGTCGCCCCGAGGTGGCAGACCGAAGTGGTCGGGCAGGGGTGTAGGCATCAACCATAGCCCGGAGGTAGGAAGGAGCTGTTCCTTTCACTGCCCTATAGGCTAGCACCAGGGTTTTAAACTGGATCCGAGCTGCTACGGGGAGCCAGTGTAGAGAACGGAGAAGGACAGTTGTGTGGGAGAAAAATAGCATGTCTTGCAAAAAATACATTGTAAAACACAGGAGACGTTAACCAGGAAGTGAATGGAGCAGCAAATATTGGGATCACGTGATCTCCTGGTTCGGTGTGCATCTGGGGATGAAATGGTCACTCATGTATTAGCGAAAAAAAAACGCAAAAAGTCGTCCTTGGCAGTGAATGAGTGAATGCTGTTCATGAGTTTCAGTTTAATTTCACGATGTATTTCAGTTATTCGAAAGTCTACTCTAACCCATTTCTGCAGCCACACATGTAAACTAGAAAAAGTGCTCCTCGGAGCACAAGTCTCCGCCAGGTCATGTAGGTTATTATGGCCTCCTGGTGGCGCTATAATAGGCCAATGTGAAAAGGGTGCAATTTCTTCTTAGGCCTTTCACGGCAATCGGACACTGCATTCATCATTTGAGGCATTTTGTTCCAAAAATGTGGTTTGCTAAATTAGACCTGCTGGTGGCGCTATAACAGGCCAATGTGAAAAGGGGGGCATTTCTTCCTTTGCCTAGTGGGAATGTGTGTGGTAAATTTCACGGAAATCGCACAATGCGTTCATGATTTGAGGAATTTTGTTCAAAATGGACCTATCCTGCAAACTTTGGAAGCCAATGTTAGCCAAGTAGGATGGAATATGAAATATCGGACACATCCATCTTGATCACATGACTATAGAGATACTGTGTACCGATTTGCGTGATTTTTGGACAGAATCTGAAGGAGCAAGAGCAAAACATTTGTTTTACAAAAGTCAGCCCCCTGGTGGCGCTCTAAAAGGCATATATAAAAAATGTAGGGCAAAGGTTTTTCCTTGGCCTCTAGGGCAGTGGTTCTAAACCTGGGGGTCGCCAAATCATTTGGGGGGGTCGCCAGATTTTTTGGTGAATGTTTTTTTTTTTTTTTTTTTTTACAAAATATTTTTTATGTTATTATTAATTCGTGTTTTATCAGTTAATTTACTAAATTCAAGATACAAATATTTCATTATTAACATTAGGAAAACATTTTTAATGTAATATAATAAATAATTATCAAATAACCTACTTTAATTAAATAACCCTAACCCTAACCCTAAAACCGAAATAAAGTAACCAAAAAACGGGAAAAAAACAAACCCAATCCGCCCAGAACCGCAAAAAAAAATTGCGCGCAAAGCGGTCGCGGGAAATAATATAATTATTTTGGGGGTCGCGGCCTGAAAAGGTTGAGAACCCCTGCTCTAGGGAGTGTGCGTGAAAAGTTTCACGCAGATTGGTGCAGTTATAGGTAGAAACGTGAATCGACCTGTTATAGCGCCACCATGAGGCTGATTTGAAAGTTTTCAAATGGCATTTCTTCCTGGGCCAAGTGGAAATCTTCGTGGAAAATTTCACTGAAATTGCATGCTGCGTTCATGATTTGAGGCATTTTGCTCAAAACAAACCAATCCTGCACACTTTAGAAGCCAATCAGGATGGAATATGGAAAAGCGGACCGATTTTTTGGACAAAATATGTAGATTTTCAAAAGTCGTCCCCATTACAGGCTGATCTGACAAATGTGGGGCAGAAGTTCTGCTGTGGCATCCAGGGAGTGTGTGTGCGCAGTTTCACAGCGACCGGGCCAACGGTGGCGGAGATTAGCTGCTCGCAGACAGAAGGACGGACGGACACACGGACGGACGGACGGACGGACGGACAGGGGGCAAAACATACTTTCTCGCCATGCCTTTCAGCCTGGCGGAGACAACTATTACTAGGAATGTCTGAGTAGCAAACTGTATTTCAACTGATAATGTCATAAACATTTGTGTGATTCCAGAAGTCTTCACCACAGACCAGAGTCTCCAACACCCAGCTGTGGGTCTATGAAGAATGATCAGTCTAAGTGTTTCCCTTTGAACTTCAGTAATGAACCTGAACCTTCAAACACAAAGTAAGATCACTGATCTCTGTGCACTGTGACAAAAAATAAAGAATCCACATAGAAATAATTAAATATAAACTAGTTTTGGTTGTAGTTGGTTGTACTAACAAAGAAGGAACAAAACTAAACTGAAACATGCAGTCATTTGATAGATGACTGGTTTTGTGTCAAATAGATGTTTGAAAGCTATTCAAGGATCTGTACGACAAAGATCCTGTCACCTTTGTCGTTCCAAAAAGTCGGGTGACTCATATTTGTCAATATCATTGTATTATCATATCCATGCTTACATGTCATCTTGTTGGGGTAACAGTCTCTCCTGCCTGTCAGAAATCACTCTCATATCGCCATTTTGTTGACAATACAGCAGCTAGGATTTGAACTGGTGCCAAGTCAAGAATAAATAGGAGAACCCACCACTCCCAATAGTATTTGTTTATTAAAGCAAAAACTACTATTAGAACTAGTTAGAGTTTAAAGTACAACATTGGATCAGTTGAAATCTGAGTAGCCAGTTATTTTCTTTACTGCTGTTGTACCCTACTGGGGTGGATTTGTCTTAATCAGTAAAAAAAATAGACAATTTATATTTTTATAATTTATGAATGAAAGATTTATGAATGTACCATATAGTTCCATGAAGTGGAGATAATTATTGTACATCAACACAATGCAGTGTGAACATATCAATGATGTTATATGTCATATTATATATGTAGATATTAAAAACTGTACTAATACATTCTCTTCATCTCCACAGAGAGAGGAAGAGGAGTGGTTGTGTTGTGACAGAGCAGGCGTCCAGGTGTTCAGTGTGTGAGGAGGTTATGACAGATCCAGTCTCTACCAGCTGTGGACACTGGTTCTGCAGACAGTGCATCACCTCATACTGGGACCAGTCTGCTCCAACAAGACACTATGGCTGTCCCCAGTGTGGAAAGAGATCCAGAACCACACCTGGACTGAAGACGCCCAGTCAAACCACACCTGGACAAAGTAAGACTTTTTATTATATATATATATATATATATATATATATATATATATATATATATATATATATATATATATATATATATATATATATATATATATATATGTATGCTGAATGTTTAAACATATGTTTTCTTCTCATTTCAGATGTCAGTCTGCAGGAGGATTTGAATGATTATAAGATCAGTTTGAACAGTCTTGATGATGTGAAAGACCACATGACAGAAGAGTCTGGAACCTCCCTCACCAGCACCTACACAGAGCTCTACATCACAGAGGGAGAGAGTGAAGGGATTAATAGCCAACATGAGGTGATACAGCTTGAGACAGCTTCCAACATGAAGACCTTCCATGACAAACCAATCAAATGCTGTGAAATCTTTAAACCCCTCCCTGGCAGAAAGACACCCATCAGAAGAGTTCTGACCAAGGGCATCGCTGGCATTGGAAAAACATTCTCTGTGCGTAAGTTCACTCTGGACTGGGCAAAGGGTTTGGAAAATCAGGATATAAATCTCCTGGTTCCCTTTTCATTCCGGGAGCTGAACTTGGTCAGAGATGAGCAGTACAGTCTTCTCACGCTGATCCATGATTTCCACCCAACATTAAAGAAGGTCACAGCAGAGCAACTCGCTGCCTGGAAAGTTGGCTTCATCTTTGATGGTCTAGATGAAAGCAGGTTTCCATTGTACTTCCAAAACAATGACATGGTTTCTGATGTCACAGTGACATCATCAGTGGACGTACTGTTGACAAACCTCATCAAGGGGAATCTGCTCCCTTCAACTCTCCTCTGGATAACCTCCAGACCTGCAGCAGCCAATCAGATCCCTCCTGCATGTGTTGACATGGTGACAGAAGTGCGAGGGTTCACAGACCCCCAGAAGGAGGAGTACTTTAGGAACAGATTCAGTGAAGAGAATCTGTCCGACAGAATCCTCTCACACTTAAAGACATCAAGGACCCTCCACATCATGTGTCACATCCCACTCTTCTGTTGGATCATTGCTACCGTTCTGCTGGACATGTTGAGGACACACACAATAGGACAGCTGCCCAAGACCCTTACTGAGATGTGCTGTCACTTCCTGTTGGTTCAGACAAAGAGAAAGAAGCAGAAGTATGAGACTCATGCAAAAGAAAAGGGAAATCAACAGCAGCTCATGCCCATGACTGACAGGGATGTTCTCCTGAAGTTGGGAAGGCTGGCATTTGAACATCTGGAGAAAGGTAGCATCCTGTTCTACCAAGAAGACCTGGAAGAGTGTGGTCTTGATGTGAAAGAAGCCTCGCTGTACTCAGGAGTGTGCACAAAGATCTTCAAAAGCGACAGTGTGCTGTTCCAGAAAACGGTCTACAGCTTTGTTCATCTGAGCATCCAGGAGTTTCTGGCTGCCGTCTACCTGCTCGACTGTTTCACAAGGGGTTGGTGGAATGATCATGTGTTGGAGACATTTCTTGGTGGTAGAGTTAATTCCCTGGATGTCTTCCTGAACAAAGCCACCACTAAAGCCCTGGAGAGTAAAAATGGCCACTTGGACCTCTTTGTCCGCTTCCTTCATGGCCTCTCTCTGGGGTCCAACAAGAGTCTGTTAGGAGGCCTACTGGGTCAGACAGAGAACAACCCAAGGATCATCCAGAGAGCCATCAACAACCTGAAGGAGTTGAGAAACGATGCCTCTCCTGACAGATGTATCAACATCTTCCACTGTTTGATGGAGATGAACGACCACTCAGTACATCAGGAGATCCAACAGTACCTGAAGTCAGAGAACAGAACTGAGAAACTGTCTGAGATCCAGTGTTCAGCTCTGGCCGTCATGCTGCAGACATCAGAAGAGGTTCTGGAAGAGTTGGACCTGGACAAATACAACACATCAGAGGGGGGGCGAAGGAGGCTGATCCCAGCTGTGAGGAACTGCAGAACGGCTCGGTTAGTAGTCAAGTGAATAGAAACATCCTAGAGTCAATCTGCCATTACATTTAATAACACTATAATTGGAAATGAAGGTTGACTTAAAAGTTACAATAATACTGTCTGTGTCTCAAATAGTGACTAGTGGTATTGTGGGTATGTGCAAATAAAGACCAGTCCACAATAAAGCAGTCTAAAAGCCCTGCTGGTTACCCCCACCAGACCGGTGGTTTGGACCCACTGACATTGCCATCCTCTCAGTAGTGGAACTTAAAATAAAAAGGACAAGATCATTATTATTTTCAATGGGACTCATTTACACAGCTCTTAACATTTCTGCTATATTCTTTAGTGTAGGATTGCTTCTAAACAAAGAGCCACGTCTGATTCATGAAAGGCTGTGTAAAGCCTTGATTTGTGCGCGTCTCAGGTGTATCAGATGATGAATTCCACCAAATCACATTTATGCGTTCATCATCTGCATTGTTCTACGACCCTTTTAACACCAGAAAAGACAACCGAAATACCCAACATTAAACCCGCTTCACCGTGGTGAAAGCACTCTGTACTTGTACTTTTTGATGACTTGTACTGTCATCAAAAACCAACTATATCACATTCACTTTAGTAATTATGAATAATATAATATTATGTAAAACTGAGGCATTAAGATCCATGTTTGTTATAGATTAAGTTGGCACATTCACTTTAGTAATTATGAATAATATAATATTATGTAAAACTGAGGCATTAAGATCCATGTTTGTTATAGATTAAGTTGGCTAGGAAGACAACCACTGCCACTGAGACTGTACACATTGTACAGAATAAATACAACCATGTAATACCTAATATTAAACTGTATATCCATTCTGTGACTACTTTGATATGCACACCAACAGGGAACAAAGAACATGGTACACACTAAGCTTGGGCGATATGCCAAAATATTCCTATCGGCCATTGTCGGCCCAAAAATCGTTGACAATATATTCGTGCTAGAAAAGCAATAATGTGAGAACAGCTCCCCAGTGCTTTAAAGGAGTAGTTTACTCAAAAAATGACTTATTTTTGATCAATTACCACACCCCATGAAGCATTGAATTCATGGAGATTTTTTTTTGTCTTTGTCGCATTCCTAATAACAATAATTTGATGACTGGCTGGAAAGATGCTAATGTATCCTTTTTGTGTTTATTGGCTTAGGAATACGACAAAAACAAAAAAATCTCCATGAATTAAATTCTTAATTGGGTGTGTAATTGATAGAAAATACGATTTGTTTTGGGTGAACTACTCATTTAAGCTTGAGTTATACTTTGCCGTACTGTGGGTCGCATGTCAAAAATAGCAGATGTACAAGCTCACAACGTGTCGCATTGTGAGCTTGTAGATCTGCTATTTTCGGCGCACGGCCCCGTTGTACGACGGAGTATACATTGGGCTGTAACACGTGCAGTGTTGCTATAGTAACGTGACCGCACGCTGTCAATGAACAAACCAAGATGAGACTGCATGTATTTCTGCTGCCATGCACCTGTCTCACTCTCTCACTGACCAAAACTTGTTTAGACAACAAAGAGTTGTAAAACATATCACTTCCATAGGATATTCTTTTACAGTGGTGGAAAAGAGTACTCCATTTTGTACTTAAGTAAAAGTATTGATACTCCAATGTAGGAATACTAAGTACTCAGCCTACCTACCTACCTACCTACCTACCTACCTACCTACGGGGAGGGGGCTGAGTTTTGTAGCCTAGACCCGTCGGAAAGAAGCGCAACAAGACCGTGCCTTCATCATCATCAAACATTATTAGAATGGCCCAAACTGATTAACATTTCACATACTCTTTGTATTGCGCTTTACATTTAATTTGGTTATATTTGAACCCAACCGCCCAACCTTAGTACACACAGAACAACAGGAGAACTCAAGTCCTTTATTATTATAAAGGACTTGTTATTCTACCATGAAAACAGACCATACCATATGAGAAATGGACCATACCATTAGTGAAGGGGATGGGGTGTACAGAGGATGGCTTTTTAAACAGTGAGCTTGGTTACTCAGATTTACTTACATTACATTAACTTCCATCTGTTGTTTACTCCCCTGTTCTCTGAGCATACTTAAACTGTTTATGTCTGTATAACTAGATACAGTAGGAGATATCTTAGTTAACTTCCATGACAGTGGACTAGGTGTAATTTGTTTTGCTAGTCTCTTATTTAATCTGTATTTACAGACTTGTTGGATGTAACCTCAGACAGACAGAGGTTGAAGTTGTGGCTTCAGCTCTCAGCTCTAATCCTTCCCATTTGAGAGAATTGGACCTCAGCAAAAACAACCTACAGGATTCAGATCTGCTATTTGCTGGACTGAAGAGTCCGCACTGTAGACTAGAAATTCTAAGGTAAGATACATTTACCTGATTTATTTTGATTAGGGGTGTGCGCAGATATTCCTACTAAACGGGGCTGACCCTAATAATCGTTTTCAAAATAATATTTGGTTATTGTATTTAATAAATGTGTCTGCTACTGGTCAAAGCTGCCACATGTCGCGATTTTAGAATCAGTAGAAAACAGCCAATTAAATTAGATTCTTTTTTTTTGTGTTTTTCGTTTTTTTTCTTCATATTAACACAGTTCGAATGTTGAAGAAGGTTTGTATTGCAAAAGATAATCGTTTTAGAATCATTAAGTGGTATAAATTACATTACAAAAACAGCTGTGTTTGAGTCTGGTTTCTGTCAGTCTTGTGTGGGTGGAGAGTGAGGGACAACATTTGCATGAGTAGTTTTGGTAGGTCGTTGAATCCATTGTTCTCCGGTTACACTCTCCTAATCCCCGGCCATCAGTATCACGCCTGTCTGTTCTCTGTTCTACAGTGGTGTAAAGTAACTAAGTATATTTACTCAAGTACTAGTTGTATAAAAATATAACATTGTAGCGAACACAGCAGCTAGGTGAGGACGGCCCCAGCTAAACAACAGGCCGTTCGACGTACACAAATGCTTTTTATTGAACAATACGGAAGATACGGGTACTTAGACCCACCCGAAGGGAATTGTAACATCCGTGGCCATGGGTTAAGCACTTTATATTTGAAATTTGAACGTTTATGTAGATGTACAGGCTGTAAATGAACAAAGTGCAAACACCAGGTTGCAGTTCAGCAAAGACGTCACGACGAGCTAACGAGGATGCAGTGCATTAGACAGTGTTGCAGGTCTGATTATCGCCCTGATTATCGATTATCTCATAATGGTGGGTGAGTGGGCGAGAGGCCTTCTTCCTGATGTCGCCTACTCCCAGGGAACCAGGCCGTCCTTCCCTGGAGTTGCTCCTGGTCGAAGAAGAGCGGGAACCACCCGACGCTGGCTGGCGGGAAGAAGAGCGTCCTCTGCCCGCGGGCCTCTCCTGGCGAGGCCTACCCGCGGCAGGGGGGGGTTGGCGCCAGAACACCAGACGCTGCCTCCTTCCTCGCCTTCGTCGTCTCCGTGGAGGCGCGCAGCAGGTCGGGGGCGCCTGGGAAGAGGTTGCCTGGCTCCAAAGGGAGGGCCATCAGCTCCTTCCTCACGTTACCTTCTGTGTTGAAGACCGCGAGGTCGAGCCACTTCACCCCAGGAAGGTCGTCCCGCCCGTGGCTGGTCATAGTGACCTCCTGGGCCTCCTGGTATGAGGTGATCATACCCTCTTCCTCTCCGTCCCCCTCCTCCATGTCGTCGTCGGCTCCGCCGTCGAAGTAGACGCTGCTGACCGACGTTTCGCTCCACTCAGCTGGGAAAGGCGGGGGGGAGGGGGAGGGAGAGGTGCTGCTACCGTAGTGGAGCTGGACCGGGCCGCCGGTCACAACGGCAGCAGTGGAGGACGGCGTCGAGGTGACGGTCCGAGTGGCGACGTGGCGCTGCTGCCAACTAGCTCCGCTGTCCCTTGCCCACGCCTGTCGGAGGGCCCATGGTCTGGGGCCGCTCGTCCTCGAGCGGGGCCGCTAGCCCCGCGGCGAGGGGAGCCTCACCTAGCCCTCGCTAGCCGGGCGTCGAGGTGGGTAACGGTGTACACAGCGCACTCCTTGCAGGCATCCAGGTCGCCGGGATACCTTCTGGCGCTGAATGCATGGTTGACCCCCAGGCATGAGATGCAGATGCGGTGGGGGTCGTCTGTGGTGATGAGGTAGATGCAGTCCTTCTTGGGAGGCTCCATCTTGGGGGCTGGAACAATAATGATGATAATGATTTTATTTGTATAGCGCTTTTCTAAACAAAGTTCCAAAGTGCTTTACAGACATGTCAAAACAAGTAATAAAAACAACCAAGCAGTAGTAACAACATACAACAAAAATATACAGCAATAGAAAAACGAATAGACTTAAGAAAAACATTTAGCATACAAGTGTGTTTTCAGGAGAGATTTAAAAGAAAGCACCGATTGTGCCAGCCTCAGCTTCTCGGGGAGGCCGTTCCATAGCCCAGGGGCCCGGATTGAAAAAGCCCACTCACCCCGGGTAACAAGGTTTGCTGTAGGAGCGACCAACAGAGCCTTGCCTGAGGACCTTAAGTTACGCTCCGGTTTGTAGGGCTCCAACATATCAGAAATATATTTGGGAGCCTGGCCATGCAGGGCTTTGAAAGTAATAAGTAAAATTTTAAAATCGCTTCTTGCGCTAACAGGTAGCCAATGGAGAGCCGCCAATATAGGGGTGATATGGTCACGCCTCCTAGTATTAGTTAAAAGCCTAGCGGCAGAGTTTTGAACTAGTTGAAGACGGGATAAAACTTTTTTGCTCAGGCCGGAGTATAGGGAATTGCAGTAGTCTAGTCTTGAAGAAATGAAGGCATGAATGACTATTGTAAGGTCTGCGACTGACAGAAATGATTTAATTTTGGCTATGTTCCTTAATTGAAAGTAACAGGATTGGACAGTTTTTGTTACCTGTAGGTTGAAGGAGAGGTTGGAATCGAACATCACGCCTAGGTTACGGGCAGCCAGGGTTACATTTGAGGACAGTGTTCCTAGTTCGGAGTGGAAGGGGTGGGTGGTGTTTTGGGGGCCAAAAAATATTATTTCCGATTTTGTTTCATGAAGCTGGAGAAAATTTTGGGACATCCAGAGTTTGATATCAGACAGACATGACAGAAGGTGGGACATATTTCCAGTGACACCGGGTTTGAGGGGGATGTAGAGCTGGGTGTCATCCGCATAGCAGTGGAAATGAATACCGTGTGTGCGAATAATATCACCAATAGGCAGCATGTATGTAGTGAAAAGTAAGGGACCCAAAATTGACCCCTGGGGGACGCCACATTTTAGGGGAGCCCGGAATGAGGAGGCCTCCCCAATTACAACTGAGAAATCCCTACCAGTCAGATATGAGCTAAACCACTCGAGCGCTACCTCATTAACGCCGACCCAATTTTTCAGGCGGTCCAATAGCAAACGGTGGTCCACCGTATCAAAAGCCGAGCTCAGGTCAAGTAAAAATAAAACTGAGCAGTCACCGACATCCGCAGCCATTAAAAGATCATTTGTGACCTTTAAAAGTGATGTTTCAGTGCTGCTGCCCGGAAACCTGATTGAAATGTTTCAAAAATTGAATTAAAATTCATAAAAGAGATAAGTTGCTGGGATACTATTTTTTCTAAAATCTTTGATAAAAAAGGTAGTTTGGATATTGGCCTAAAATTATTTAAAACTAGGGGATCCAGTGATGGCTTTTTTAAAAGAGGTTGGACCAAGGCGCTTTTCAGGCTTGTGGGGAAAACGCCAGTGGAGAGGGAGCAGTTAATGATCCTTAAGATAGTGGGCCCAACTGTAGCTAAAGTCTCCTTCAGGAATGACGTGGGTAAAATATCTAGTGGGCAAGATGAAGATTTCATATGAGAAATGGTGTCCCTGAGTGTTTCAATTGTAACGGGTTCAAAGGAGGAGAGTTGAAAAAGTGGCTGCTGGTTATCGACCTGATCACTCAGACTCGGAGACAACCCCTGTCTAATTACCTCAATTTTATTTATAAAGTGCTGGAGAAATTCTTCACATTTTTTTGGAGAAGCTTCTAATGACTGAGATGGTGGTGGGTTTATAACAGATTCAATGGATTGAAACAGTATCCTGGGATTGTGGGAGTGGTCAGCAATAAGTTTAGAAAAATAACCACTTCTAGCCTTCATAACGGCGGACTGATAGCTAGACATCAGCTCTCTCAGAATAATATAAGAGGAGTTGAGCTTGTCTTTCTTCCACTTACGTTCAGCCTGTCTGCACAGCTTTTTTATATCTCTAGTCTCTTCATTTTGCCACGAAAGGGCCTTAGGTTTTTACATATTTAGTTTTAAAAGGGGCAATTGAGTCGAGGATTTGTGTACAGGTACTGTTAAAAACATTTACAAGCTCATTGACAGAATGGTGTGCAGATAGAGGGGGGGAAATAACTGCAAATGCCTGTTGGAATTGATGGTTGGAATTGGATTTAAAAGCCTGTGAACGCCTAGATGCCGGCGGCTGAGGGGCAGATGTTGGGAGCACGGATTCAAACTGAAGAGCTTTATGGTTTGAGGGGGGGAAATCTGAAATATTAAGGTTATTAAGATAGACACCATGGGAAAGCCAAGTGTGTGGCCCAGTCGATGAGTGGGACCATTGATGTGCTGCAAAAGATTAAAAGATTCATAAAGTGTTATAAAA
The DNA here is from genome assembly GCF_963454915.1 of Gymnoscopelus microlampas. NCBI lineage: Eukaryota > Metazoa > Chordata > Actinopteri > Myctophiformes > Myctophidae > Gymnoscopelus > Gymnoscopelus microlampas. The sequence goes on along the minus strand of NW_028155703.1, from coordinate 29,831 downwards.
TCAGTTGCTAAAACGGATGAGGGACAACAGACATGAATATTATAATCACCTAAAATGTATAGTCTGTCGTATTGGGCCATAATTAGAGATAAAAGCTCTGAAAATTCTTCTAAAAAGTCTGTGCTTTTCGGAGGCCTGTAAAAAGCACAGACTTTTAGCAAAATAAACTTTGAAAAAGCCTGTGGGAGATACAAGTAACTCCGCTCTGGGTTTTTCGTGTAATATTCTAACGTGTGTTCTTATTGAGTGCGCATTCACGAGCAGAGTGAAGTAAGAAGGCGTGGTTAAGTCACACGAGGGGTTATGTACCCCTTCCGGACTACCGGTCGCGTGACATGACCCTCAAAGGCAATCAGATTGGCCCGGGAATGTATGTGTGTATTGCTCTGTGCATCGCCAGGGGGCGCTGTTATCCCATAGTGAGTGACTCCGTAGAAAGGACCAGAAACCAGCAACCAACAAATATTTAGTCTATATTCACATATAGTAATTATGAATAATATGATATTACAGTATGTATGTAAAACTGAGGCATTATGATCCATGTTTGTTATAGATCAGGGCCGCTGACAGGCGGGGCTAAAGGGGACAGATGTCCCCCCACCCGGAGCGGGGGGGCCTCAGGTGAGGGGGGTCCCGCCGTAACAGAGACGTCGCAAATTTATTTATTTATATTTGTGTGGCGAGTGGTGACGACGAAGTCACTGCCTGGACGGGTGTAACTGCGCGCAGCGCAGCGCTGTGCTGCGCCGCGCTGGCTAGTGGAGGGGGGGGGGGGGGGGGGTCACACAGCTGAGCTAGAGAGAGCGAGAGAGCGAGAGAGAGAGAGAGAGAGAGGGGGGGGGGGTTGCCAGGTATAGTCTATGTAAAAGCAAACATTTGCGAAAACCTGCCCTTACAGTATTGATTGATTGATTGAGTATGTTATTGGCAGAAAGTAGGCTATAGTTAAAACACTTTGTCTAAAAGGTACATGGTACACAGAACAACAGGAGAATCTGTCCTCTTATGAGTTATTCTACCATGAAAACAGACCATACCATATGAGAAATGGACCATTGAAGGGGTGTACAGAGGATGGCTTTTTAAACAGTGAGCTTGGCTACTCAGATCACTTACATTACATTAACTTTTCATCTGTTTACTTCCCTGTTCTCTGATCATACTTAAACTGTTTGTGTCTGGATAACTAGATACAGTAGGAGATATCTTAGTTAACTTCCATGACAGTGAACTAGGTGTCATTTGTTTTGATAGTCTCTTATTTAATCTGTATTTACAGACTTGTTGGCTGTAACCTCAGACAGACAGAGGTTGAAGTTGTGGCTTCAGCTCTCAGCTCTAATCCTTCCCATTTGAGAGAATTGGACCTCAGCGAAAACAACCTGCAGGACTCAGGACTACTGAAGCTGCTCTTAACTGGACTGAAGAGTGTGCACTGTACACTGGACATTCTAAGGTAAGATACATTTGCCTGATTTAGTTATTTAGTTATTAGGTACTGTATTATGTGAATATAATGAATGTTGTGGTGAGAATGTATTAATAAGATTGATATAATGGGAACCCAAGCCTACCTCCATGTCCTGCCATGCTGAGATTTAAAAAATGACACTATCGTTGTTGGATGTATCTTGTCAAATCATCATCCTCTAGTTTTTATTATTAGGGCCCGAGCACTGCACAGTAGTGCAAAGCCCTATTGAAACTGGAATGATTATTATTATTATTACGATTCTTCCCAATAATGAATCGGGAAAATGAAGGCTTACACGTATTCCAAAAGTTACGCTACTATGCACACACATCATCAGTGGTGAAAAATTACGTATTAAAAAGGAAAAAAAGTGGGCGTGGCCTAATGGCTCAATAGCGCCCCCTACAAAACGTTATGCTTCAAGCCCGACAATACGGTTTCACCTACATGTATAAAAATTGGTACACACCTGTATCATGCCAACTTACGAAAAAGTCTCTTGGAGCATGACCAAAACCAAATAGGAAGTCGGCCATTTTGAATTGATAGTGGCGTTTTTGTGTATTTCACGCCATTTTCACGGGTTGTACTTTAACGAACTCCTCCCAGGCGGATTATCGGATACGCCTCAAATTCGCTCAGAGTACACAAAAGACGTTAACGATGAAAATTCATCAAAAGCTTGAGTTTTCGTAAAACGGCGCGACCGTGGCAAAGCGTCAAACAGGGAGTGAGAATAGCCGATCAACAATTCCTATTGGCTGGGCTTTAAACAGCCATAACTTCGGTTCACAGCATGCTACCATAAATTATAATAAACAAACACAAATTAAGCTGATTCAGACAATATACAACATCACCAAACCCAGAACTGTTTATTTTTTTAATAAAAATGTCAACTTCCTGATGATTTTACTATTTGAAGGTCCGGATCCGGATCCGCCGATCCAGTCCAGGTTTTCTTTCTAATAAAAATAGCTAAATCATTTTTATTTAAAAAAAAACAGTACTGGATTTGGTCAATTCAATTCAATTTTATTAAAGTGTCAAATCACAACAAGTTGTCTCAAGACACTTTACATGTAAAGAAGAGACCCGACAATCCCACCCTGAACAAGCAATTTTTGCGACAGTGGCAACGAAAAACTCCCTCTTAACTGGAAGAAACGTCAGGCAGACCCTAAGTTCTAGGTTGACGGCCTTCTGCCACGACCGTGTCGGGGGAAAGAGGAGAGAGAGAGAGGGAGAGACAGAGGAGAGATAGAAAGAGATACAGAGACAGAGGAGAGACAGAAAGAGATACAGTGCAGGTAATAACAGTAACAATAGTAGCACATATAATAGTGTAAGATATATATGATAGTATAATATAGTACAGCAATACAGTGTATGTAGTATATAATGGTATAATATAAGAATGTTAAGATAATATACAGTATATATAGTATAGTGGTATAGTGTAGTGTAGTAGAAATCCACGGTCGTGCTCCATGGAGAGGCCCGGTCCGCAGTCAAGACTGGGGGTCCGTAGTGACAGTCCATGGACCTGCGACGTGGGAAATAAAAGAAACTCCGGGGAGCGGGTCCCCGGTTGTAGAATTAGTGGCAGGCCTTACTAGAGCGTGAATCCGTACAGGGTTAATTACGATTGTACCATTGTACCATTGGGACACAAACCAGAAGGGGGGGGGGGGGGGGGGCAGGGGAGGGGAGAGAGGATAACTATAGGGTGACTGAGTCTATACACTTCGGCTATAGGCTTTATCATAGAGAAAGGTTTTTAGTCTAGTCTTAAATATACAGAGTGTATCTGCTTCGCGGACTGAGACTGGGAGAAGGTTCCACAGCTGAGGTGCCTGAAACTTAAATGCTCTGCCTCCTGTTGTAACTTTTTTGGGGTTTCCTGGAGCCGTAAGCATTTTTTCATACTGTGGGCGCAGTGGTGTTCTGGTTGGTTTATAGGGCTCGATGAGTTCTTTGAGATATACTGATGCCTGTCCATTGAGAGCCTTGTATGTGAGGAGGAGAACTTTAAACTCGATTCTTTGCACGGGAGCCAGTGCAAAGAGGCCAATGAAGGAGTGATATGATCTCTTCTTCTGGTTCCTGTCAGTATGCGTGCAGCGGCAAGGGACTTACTTGGGCAGCCTGATAGTAAAGCGTTGCAATAGTCCAGCCTAGAAGTAACAAATGCGTGGACAAGTTTTTCTGCATCATTTTGGGACAGAATGTGCCTAACTTTTGCAATATTACGCAGGTGAAAAAAGGCATTTCTTGAAATTTGTCTTATGTGGGACTGAAAGGACATGTCTTGGTCAAACGTGACTCCCAGATTCTTTACAGTGGCCCTGGAGGTCAAGGTAATACCCTCTAGGGTAAAATTCTCATCGGCTAATTTATCTCTGAGGTGCTTAGGGCCAAGTACAATAACTTCAGTTTTGTCCGAGTTGAGGAGTAGGTAATTACGGGTCATCCAACTCTTGATGTCTATAAGACATGCTTGAAGTTTAGCCAGTTGATCTGTTTCATCTGGCTTCATTGATAGATATAATTGTGTATCATCTGCATAGCAGTGGAAATTTATAGTGTTTCCTAATTATCTCACCTAAAGGCAGCATATATAGAGTAAATAGTATTGGTCCAAGTATAGAGCCTTGTGGGACTCCGTATTTAACCTTTTCGCGTAGTGAAGGTGTATCGTTAACGTTTACAAATTGAAATCTGTCAGACAGATAGGACTCAAACCAGTTCAATGCAGCACCCTTAATGCCAACCAGATGCTCAAGTCTCTGCAACAAAATATGGTGATCAATAGTATCAAATGCAGCACTGAGGTCCAACAGAACCAGTACAGAGAGAAGGTTATTATCGGATTTGGTGATGTTCTATATTGTCTGAATCGACTTTGTTTACATTAGTTTACAAAAAGAGCTAAAAGAGCGACTTTGAGAGCTGTTTTACTGTACAATGTAAGTCATGAGTTACATCATGGCGAGGTAACTACACAACCCAAACCTCTACCAAAGTGGTCTTGCCCTTTAAGCTATGTAGCCTTACAGGCTTGTATCTTGGACAGAACGTCAAGGGCCCGTTCATCGCTGCTTGCAGCTTTAATTTATATTATATATACAGGAATAGGGATTTCACTAGATGACCATCCTTAAAAAATGTGCAGGTACAAAGGTGATCTCGATTTCCTCCCTATGAGCATGTGGTCTTTTTCTCCTTCCTATGAAACATCTGTCTGAAGTTGAACTGTAGATCTGAATTCCTAATACTCACTATTGTGATGGAGAAAACATTTGGGGTTGATGAACTTCTCATTGATATAGTTTATTATTTGGTCTAAAGTTTAAAAAGGATCAAATAACTCAAGCAAGACCTGACAAAGACCTATGAGTCACAGAGAGCAGGAACATCCTCAAACATTTAAAATTACATTTATGAGAAACATTAGGATAGCCTTGTTAATTTGTAGCAATTTTCAAATTATCTTGCGATGTACTTAAAGACATTATGAAATGGCTTTTTTTTCTCATTTTATTTTAAAGGATCAGTCTGAAACAGAAGCCTATTTGTGTCTCAACTAATCACAGTCTCAGCCGTAAGTCCCATCCCCTCTGGCTATGGGATCGGCTAGAGATGGCTAATGTTTGTAGCATGTAGCTCGCAGTTTGAAGCCTGTTCATGTAACATTTCTTATGTATAACCTAAAATGTTTTCAGATACATATTTTAGTGTACTCTTTAAAGAGGTGGTGCCCATGGTTTTGCACCTTTTTCTGTTTTTCATGTGTCAATGAGGTTGATAGAACTTCATTAAGCCCCCTGGTGGTGTTTTATGGTGTTTTATGTCTTCTCTGACTATTTTGAGTTTCTTCCTGGAGGCTGAAACCAAACGTGCCAATAGAAAAACAGCACTTTAATGACACAGTAAAATTATACCCTCCCCCTCATTATCATAACACAACAGGTGTGGGCATGAGGAGGAGGAGGGACTAGGACAGGTGGGTGGTGCTAAGGTGGTGGAGGAGGTGCTAAGGTGAGAACCAGGTATACTTAATGAACTGGAGGCGTGTCCACATAAAAACATAATTTTAACACTTTCTGTACGCTTTTTGGAAAATAATCTTCCTCCTAGTATAACCATAATACCTGATGATTATGTTTTAGGGGGGGAATAGATCACTGAAAATCACAGCACCCCGTATTTAAGTTTAAAATGAGTAAATCACTGTCTGGATGTTATCTTGAATGAGAGATTCAAAACGGCGTAGTGCTGTATAATTTAAATCAGGTGTGTTCGGAGGAAGATGCAGCTATGGGAATCGCACTGGTGATTGAAATCAAGATTAATATGTATGCACACGTTCTTGCTTATGTCAGGAAGTAATTCAAATTGGCCTTTTAGGGACTTTTAAAATAAGAATACACTCAGGTCAAGTTTGATCTTGGTCCGTCGGACAGTTTACAAGATACCTGAACCACAAACGTACTTAAAATAAATACATGCGTACAGAGATTGTGTGCATTTATTTTGTGTCCTTATATGGAGATCTCTGTATCTGTCTGTACTTTTCCCTTTTATGCCCATTTATGGGGATCCCTAATGTCATCAGTATATTATGATCTAATGGCCTATATTGATTGTTTGATGGTAGTAACAGCCTTGTAATAAAATCTGCAAATGCATTAACTATTAGTGGAACTGTATCTTAAGAATTCTTGTTGTATTTTTTATTTTTATTTTTTCCTTTCCACCTCTTGGGTCACTAGTCCAAAACCCTGACAGTCCATCACGGCCAGGTCCAGGTTCTCAATCCAGGAATAATGTATATTGTAACGTGTTTTATTTATTTTCTATCTTTTTTTTCATCTGGTGTTTCATTCTTCATTCAGTCTCAATGCTGGTTGACAGAGAGATGCTGTGAAGTTCTGGCCTCAGCTGTAAGCTCCAATCCCTCCATAAGAGAGTTGGACCTGAGCCTCAACATGGTGAATGATTCAGTAGGCCTACTGGAGAACTGCATGTGAGTAGACTTGGGCTGTGTCCATGTTGGATAGTGCAGTGAATATGCAGTGTTTCCCTCGTGTGTCCCTTAACGGTGTATCCACTCTGACACAAAGTCACAGATAGATGCAAATATGTATGTATATTTAGTTAATACTTTAACCAACAGTAGTGTTGACACTGTGGGCAGGTGCCAAGTCCTGCTGGAAAAGGAAATCAGCATCTCCATGTAGTGAAAGTTCTTGAATAACGACACAAAAGTATGAATTAACAAAGTTTACTGATCTTAGTTAGTAGTAGGAAAAATACAGACAAGTGGTCGGTACAAACATGGCTTTGAAATAGTTTCGTTTCGAATGAATGAATCAACGTGCTTTCAGCACAAACAACAACATCAATACTACCGGACGTGGCGAATCTCAGAGTGTCATGTAACACGGAATGCATAGCTTAGCACTTCCGGTGGTTCCTTCACAATAAGGGTTACACAATACACACAATATACAATGAAATAATAATATGTGTTTCTTAAACTGTAAATGAGTATGTTCCTTTTTTAAACGTTTTAACTATTTATGAAATTACATTTATATGAAATAAATCACAACATTCTCCCGCCCGATGAACAATAGTTCAGCAATCACATTCTATTCTAAACAGTAAATAAAGTCAAGTTATTTCCAATGGATATATCAGTTGCACAGGTCTTCTCAGTAGAGTCCCTGTAGGAGTACGGACTATGCATGAGCGTGTCAGTCCATCTCGCCCTGGAAACAGTTCCTCAATTCTGCCTGTTTTCCAGGTTTGTCGAGGCATCTTGTCTTCTCCAATCAGCACGACATCGACAACCTTGAGCTCAGTGGGTTTGGGTGTGTCACACGTATGCGCTGATTTCAGATCCAGTAGATAGTCCTTGCGCCAGTGGGTCCAGAAGCTGTTTAGAAGTCTCTGGCGGTACTTCCATCTGCGTCCCATGTTCTCTCTGCTCAGATTGGCAGACTGAGTTTCCGGAATCATAGTCTTAGGTGGCTGGGAGGTCAGTCTTTTCCCGACCAGGAAATGAGGGGGTGGGGCTCATCTGCATCGTTGTGCAGAAATGAGAGCGGCCTAGAATTTAGCACAGCCTCCACCTCTGCGAGGGTGGTGGTCAACTCCTCAAAGTTCAGTGAGGCTTTTCCTAGGACTGTTTTTAGACATGTCTTCACTGACCTCACAAGCCTTTCCCAGAAACCACCCAAGCGGCTCTCTCAGCAATAAACTTCCAGGAGATTCCCTTTTCAGCCCAGGTTCCTTGAATGATTTCCACAGCTCCTTTAGATCTTGATCTGCTCTTTTAAAGGTCTTGGCATTGTCAGAATAAATTACCTTACATAGTCCACGTCTTGCAATGCATCTCTTCAAGGATAAGAGAAAGTTCTCTGTGGACATGTCTGATACGAGCTCTAAATGTACTGCCCTAGTGACAGCACATGTGAACAGTGCAATGTATGCCTTCTTTGTCTGACTGTTTGACTTGACATACAGTGGGCCTGAAAAATCGATGCCCATAACTTCAAAAGGTGGGGACTCTGTAATCCTGTCTCTTGGTAAGGGGGCAGTAACTTGCTGAGCTGGTTTCACTTTTAGTCTCTTACAGATGTGACAGCGTGCTACAATCTGCTTAACCAGCTGCCTGCTTCTCAAGATCCAGTAGCTCTCCCTTATCTGCACTAAAGTATCCCTTACCCCAGAATGCATTACCTTTTCATGGTAGTTTTGAACTAGGAGCTCAGGAGCTCAGTATATCTGCTCAGTGTATCAGTGTATCTGTGTGTTCTCTGAAACTGAACTCTGACTGCTGCAGCCTTCCTCCTACACTAATAAGGCTGTTCTCATCTAAGAATGGTTTCAAGTCTCTGATTTTTGAGCATTTGTCAATGTATTTTCCTGATTTCAGTAGACTCATGTCTTGGCTGAAACTTTGCTCTTGTGTCACTTTTACCCAGTACACTTCAGCTGCAGGTAGTTCCTCTGCAGTGAGCTCTCCATGGGTCTTTTGGCTTGATCGGGCATTGGTTACAAACCTCTTCACCCATGCAGTTACTCTGAACACTGTTCTCAGTCTACTGTACTTATCTCGGTCCAGCAATGGTTCAGCTGGGTCAGTGCTAGTAAACTGTACTACTGTGAACTTAGTCCTAAGCTCAATATTTGCATCATCAGCAATACAGTCCTCCTCAATTGTGTCTGTTGGTTCAACTGACGGTGGAGCAGTAGGCCCATTCCACCACAGCTGACTCTGGATGAGATTGTCAACGCTCTGGCCTCTGGTGGGTAGGTCAGCAGGATTGTTTTTGCCATTGATATGTGACCATGACTCTGGGTTTGTCAGATTTTGTATTTCAGTCACTCTATTTTCTACAAATGGCTTCCATCTCTGTGCTGTGCTGCGTATCCAGTGCAAGGTGATCATTGAGTCTGTCCACATCTTGAGCTGATTCTTTTCCATATTCAGGGACTTCAGCAGATTGTTTCCCAACCTTGCTCCAATCAACGCTCCCATCAACTCCAAGCGTGGTAATGTTAGTTTCTTTAGAGGGGCAACTCTCGACTTTGATGCTACAAAGCTTGTCATTATTTCCCCGTCTTGGTTCTTTCCTTGCATGTACGCAACAGCACTGTACGCCTTTTCACTTGCATCACAGTATACGTGTTGTTCTATAGACTGCATGTCTGGTTGGATTTCAATGTGATACCACCTGGGAATCGCCACAAGGTGGAGCCGTGGCAGCTATGAGCACCACTGGTTCCATTCTTTTGTCAAATCTGGGGGTAACTGCTCATCCCAACCAATTCCCCACTCCCACAGTTGTTGAAACAGGTGCTTCACCCTAATGGTGAACGGAGTAAGGAACCCAATAGGGTCAAATATGCGAGCTGATGTTTGCAGCATGCTTCTCTTTGTGTTTTGCTTGCCCTTCAAAATGTCCAATAGTCCATTTAAATCAAACACAAAGTGGTCTTTCTCTGGTTTCCATACTAATCCTAACACTTTCAGTACATTACCGCAAGTGACAGGTTCTGTTGCTTGTTCGAATCCATTGTCTGCCCACTTTGCTTTGAGATCTGGGGAATTTGTAGTCCATTTGCACAGATTCATTCAAGCAGCAGAAGGAATGTTCTTGGCTCCTGTTGTGACTGAATAGGCCTCATCTACATCACTAGAGCTAGCAATCAGATCATCGACATACAATGATTCTCTTAGTGCCTCCACTGCCTTTGGTTGGGCTGCGACATACTGTTTGATGTGCTTCCTAATGGTTGCAGCTAGGAGGAAATGGCTTGGTGAAACTCCAAATACCACTCTACTCATTCTCATGATGCGCAGCTCATTTTCACAGTCCTTAGTGGGGGGCCCATGTAGCCACAGGAACCTGACTGAGTCTTTATCTTTATCTGCTAGTGCTATCTGTAAGAACGCTGTGGTAATGTCTGCAGTGAAGGTTATCTTGTGCAGCCTGAATTTGATTAGCACATCTAACAGATCAGGGATCAGGGTGAGTGAGGGGCTTCCGGCCTTGTGTGATGAGGCATCAAACACTACTCTCAACTTAGTCGTTGCTTTCTCCTCCCGGAGTACAGCATGATGAGGTAGGTAATATTTCAAAGTCTCTGTTGACTCTGCTCCTGAGTCATTCTCTGGGACATCCTCACAAATGCCCTGCTGTATGTAATCCTCCATCACATTGTTGTACCTTGTGTACAGTGTGGCATCTGCACTCAGCTTCCTCTTTAAGCTCTCAAATCTTTTCTTTGCAACTCTGAAGTTGTCTGGTAGAGGTGGTCCGCTCAAAGCTCTGAAGAGCCTCTGTTTCCTCTGGGCTTTCAACTTTATCATTCACAATGCCCAGTGATTATATTTCCCAAAAAGCATGCAACTGTTTTGAGATCTGAGTGTCCTCATCTAGACTGATGTGCATGCAGGTTGCGTCTGTCACACTAGACATTGAGACTGGCCCATGGACAGTCCATCCGAAGGTGCTTTCTAATCCCACTAGCCTTTCAACCTTGCCAGTCATTATTTGACAGTAAAGGTCAGCTCCAATTAAAACTGACAGCTCTGGATCATCAGCACCATCTGACTGGAAATCTGCCAGCTGCAGACCTCTCCTCTTAAATTCTCCTCTGATGTGCTCACCAGGTACTTTCATTACTGCAGTACACACTTGTGGGGTCTCAACTGCTGTAATTTCAATTCTTTGCTGTGTATTCCACACATGCTCTAGCACTACTTTGACAATGTTGCGTTTTGTTGTCATGGGACCAGCAGATCCGAAGGTGTGGAGGTTCAATGTCTCTTGCTTTAATACTGGCAGATTCAGTGTCTTCACCAGGTTCTCATGCACAAAGCTTCTTTGACTGCCTCCATCCAACAAGCAACGCACAATTTCTCTACCTGCTGGGCCCTCTGACCAGGCTTTAACTCTCTGAAGTAGCACTGTGTTGGGTTCATTTGGTTTCAGTTTCACTGTGCTGGACACAGAAGAAACCACAGCATCTGTACTGGTGCTGTTAGCACCTGGCTGAGCTTCATTGGGCTCACAGACTGATTGGTGATGTCTGCGACCACATAAGGCACATGAGACACCCTTGACCTTGCAGAATTTGGCTATGTGTTTGGGGCCTAGGCACACATAACATCTTCCCATTTTTATTTTTTTTCAAAGGACAGTGGGCCTCGGCGCGGGGGATGGAAGGGTAAATGACACTCATTTCCCGGTTTTACCGGGCGAGCACCAGCTGATTGCCCCGCGACGGCTCCTCCATTATCGTGCGGGGCCAGCCTTCGTACAGCACTTAAGCGGAGAAAGGACTGTCGCTTTCCTTGCCAGGTCGGACAGGGTCCAGGACGAGTCCACCAGTGCAAAGAGACTAGAAAGACGCTAAAGACAATGAATACGGTTCAAAGTCATGTGTGTCCTTTTCCAGAAATACCTGTGTGTGGAATAAATCTGTTGCCAGAAACACAAATGCTCATTTTTTCCAGTGCCATGAAAAATCAAAGCCACCTGTTACCCGGTGGGAATCAGGGCTTTGCCATCATTTCATGAGCCCTCAGTGTTCGCTATGTCCCCCAAAAGAACGGGGCGACATCCCAAACACTGCAGGGACAGATCCTGTGCATGCTGTAAACATTGTGAATCAATTTCAGGTAGAAAAGCCTTTAATTTTGAATCAAATGTCTCTAAAATGCGGTGTAAAAGGGGGGTTTTGTGCAAACGAAACTTTATTTCCAACTGCGACAGCGCAGTTGCTCCTTCCGTCCGGCAGAGGGCGGCAAACCGCCTCTGCGGGACGGAGGAGGCACAAAATGGACGCCTCCCAAGACCTCGCCAAAATGGCGGCGGTGGGGCGGAAGTTTACGTGTGACAAAACACCGGCGAAAGTTACACCAGCGAAAGTCCCCAGGAGGGACGGCGTTTTCGCTCCGTGTTCAAACACCACACAAGAGGTCCGTTCCCGTCGACCTTTCCAACATGGCGGACGACGTGGTACGGAAGTCACGTCGACGGGCCCCGGTGTCACCCCATCAACAGGGTCGGGTAGGTACAACACCGGGGCAAGGTTCCGGGACCGCGTCTGGAGAGCTGGTAGCGTCACGCGTCCCCATGGGAACGGGCGCGTGCTCTATGACGACAACAACATTAGCCCGGCTAGCGCTACCAAGCGATGCTACAGGGCGGAAGGCCTCCTGTGTGTGGAATAAATCTGTTGCCAGAAACACAAATGCTCATTTTTTCCAGTGCCATGAAAAATCAAAGCCACCTGTTACCCGGTGGGAATCAGGGCTTTGCCATCATTTCATGAGCCCTCAGTGTTCGCTATGTCCCCCAAAAGAACGGGGCGACATCCCAAACACTGCAGGGACAGATCCTGTGCATGCTGTAAACATTGTGAAACAATTTCAGGTAGAAAAGCCTTTAATTTTGAATCAAATGTCTCTAAAATGCGGTGTAAAAGGGGGGTTTTGTGCAAACAAAACTTTATTTCCAACTGCGACAGAGCAGTTGCTCCTTCCGTCCGGCAGAGGGCGGCAAACCGCCTCTGCGGGACGGAGGAGGCACAAAATGGACGCCTCCCAAGACCTCGCCAAAATGGCGGAGGTGGGGCGGAAGTTTACGTGTCACAAAACCCCGGTGTTACACCAGCGAAAGTCCCCAGGAGGGACGGCGTTTTCGCTCCGTGTTCAAACACCACACAAGAGGTCCGTTCCCGTCGACCTTTCCAACATGGCGGACGACGTGGTACGGAAGTCACGTCGACGGGCCCCGGTGTCACCCCATCAACAGGGTCGGGTAGGTACAACACCGGGGCAAGGTTCCGGGACCGCGTCTGGAGAGCTGGTAGCGTCCCGCGTCCCCATGGGAACGGGCGCGTGCTCTATGACGACAACAACATTAGCCCGGCTAGCGCTACCAAGCGATGCTACAGGGCGGATGTCGACGGTGTGTGGGATTCCCCATCTACGTCACGGGATTCCCCCACAGCCAATCGATCGGGACCCGACGGGGCAGGTGACGTCAGCAGCCCCCACCATCCCCACGAACCCTCTCGCTCGTTGCTTTTCCAAATGGAAAGAGTGCAGACCGAATCCTTGGGTGCTGCGCACCGTGTTAAAAGGATACAGGTTGCAATTTTCGAGCAAAACCTCCACTATCAGACAAAGTAGTGTTCTCCCACGCGTCGGGCCAAGCGGCCGTAACGCTGAGGGAAGAGGTTTCAGCTCTCCTGAGCAAGGGTGCAATCACAGAACTAACTCCGGATCAGAACCGTCTGGGTTTTTATTTGGAGCATTTCCTGGTGAAAAATAAACTTGCCACCTGCGTGGGGATATCCTTGGATTCCACCACGATGGTAGCACGCCTCTCTCAAGACAGGATGGCGAGCTTTTTGGCATGCGTGCGCTCCCTGCGCCTGGGGGCGTCGGGTCACGTACAGGACATGCATGCAAGCTGCGGGTCTCATGGCTTCGGCCATACACCTGATCCGGTTGGGCAGATTCCACATGAGACCTTTCCAGCGATGGATGAGGTCTCTGAGGATACCGCATTCCATGGGCTCACGGAAAGTGGTGGTGACATCACAATGTGTGAAGTCACTCGAACCTTGGACACAGGCGCCTTTCCTGTCCGAGGGAGTCAGGATGTGCCCAATAGTGTCGTGGAAAGTGATTACCACGGACGCCAGACTCTCAGGTTGGGGGGCTGTCCACGAGGGCTACCCAGCCCAGGGGTTGTGGGACTCCTCCCTGAGAGGTTTCCACATCAACTACCTGGAGCTGCTGGGAGTCTTCCTGGCTCTCAAGCATTTCGAGAGCCGCATCGTGGGGTGTCATGTCCTGGTCAGAACGGACAACACCACAACGATGTGTTATGTCAACAAACAAGGAGGCTTGAGGTCCCTTGTCCTAGACAGACTAGCGCGCAAGATGACGTTGTGGAGCATGCAACGTCTAGCCTCGCTGCGCGCCACCCATGTGCCGGGCCACCTGAACAGCGGGGCGGACCTGCTGTGCAGACAGGGGACCCGGTACAGGGACTGGTCACTGTGCCCGAGGGCAATAGATCTGATCTGGGCCCAGTTTGGCCGGGCACAAGTCGATCTGTTTGCATCAGCAGAGAACGCGAAGTGCTCGCGGTTCTTCTCGATGGGGCTCAAGGACCGGTCCTTGGGGGTAGACGATCTAGCACACGACTGGCCGAGCGTACTACTCTATGCATTTCCACCCCTGGACCTGATCCATCCAACACTGGAGAGAATCAGGGTCCGGGGCGGGATGGTCTTGCTGGTGGCACCAGCGTGGGGCTCTTGGAGGACGGAGATCTCTCCCCTCCTTTACGACAAGCCGTGGCCTCTCCCCCTGCTCAGGAACCTCCTGAGGCAAGGCGGGAACGAGGTGTTCCACGAGAACTCCAAGGCGCTGGACTTATAGGTTTACCCCGTGAGAGGTCGATTCTGAGTTCACTAGGGCTGCCCCCTGACGTGGTGGCCACCATTCAGCGGCCTCTACCAGGAGCCAGTACGAAGTTCGGTGGAACACGTTCGATACTTGGTGCCTGGGGCAGTCACCTCCGGTGGTGGCTTTTCAGGCCCCTGTGAGGAGCATTCTGATCTACCTGCAGGCCAGGTTGGATCACGATTTGGCTTACTCTACCATCAAGGTGTACCTGGAAGCTATCTCCGCTTGCCACGATGGGTTCGGTGGCGAGTCGGTGGGTAAGCACTCGCTGGTGCAACTGTTCATGGCTGGTGCTAAGCGTGCTAGGCCGGTGAATAGACCTTTGTTCCCGAAGTGGGACCTGAATGTGGTGCTGGAAGCACTATGCCGGCCCCCCTTCGGGGCCGGAGTTCTGCGTCACACAACCTTGATCCAATGGACATTGGAGTTCCGGGAGTCCTGTTTATGCTCTGTGTCTAATAAAACCTGGGTTACATACGTAACCCTGGGTTTTGTGAATGGTCTGTTACTTTGAGGATTTTCCTTTTGTGAGCTGCCTGACCAGGGGCCTGTTCCTCAAAAGGTGAATTAGAGCTAAAGCCTGGCTTTACCACCTATCCTGGCTTAATTTAGCCAGGATTAGGGCTGAATCGGTTCCTCAAAAGCTGAATTCGCTTGAAGATTAGTTTAGCCAGTTCACCCTGGGGCCTGTTCCTCAAAAGGTGAATAAACTAAGCCTGGACTTAAGCCAAATCCAGACTTGACAAAGTCGGGTCCATATAAGCCTCGTTTATTCCGTTCCTCAAAGCAAAGCCAGGCTGAAAAGGAGCGACTTTGTCGAGCTAGGCCTTGTCAAGCCAGGCTGTGTCGAGCCAGGATAATGAAGCCAAGCTTCACGTATTTCTATAAAAGACCATGAAAGTCGATAGCAGAATCCTTGAACTTGACCAATCATGGAGTCCAAAACCAGAGCGGCGTTCCTCTCTGTGGCTGAACAGCAGCATTGCAGCAGCTCATGGAATCATACAAGGAAGTGAAATGTATTATAAGCGAGAAAGGAAACGCGACCGCAATAAATAGATCCAGGGAGAAAGCGTGGCAAAGTATTGCAAGCACACACAGAGTGTGTGTGTGTGTGTGTGTGTGTGTGTGTGTGTGTGTGTGTGTGTGTGTGCGTGTGTGCGTGCGTGCGTGCGTGCGTGCGTGCGTGCGTGTGTGTGTGCGCGCGCGCGACGGGACGGGACGGCATCGGGACGCATGGGACGGGACGGGACGGGGGGTGTACCGCGACTGGGGGCCGCGACGGGATGAGCGGGGTACGGGGGTACGGGGGGGGGGGGGGGGTGGGGGGGGGGCGGGACACGCAATAAACCCACATTTGCAAGACCACTTTGGTAGAGGTTTGGGTTGTGTAGTTCATGATGTAACTCCAAAGGTGGACAAGAAATAAAAAATAATTTCTCCATTGACTAGAAATTGATAATTTAAATATGCTCCTCATTGACTTACATTCAGGGAAGAGGCTCTTTTAAACCCGTAAACAAAATTATATATATATATATATATAAAAATATAGACATTTTTTTTATAATATTAAAAAAAAATCTGTAATATTTTATCAAACATCTAACAACAATATGAACTATAGTGTTAACAGAGTGACAATGACATATCACGAGTCATTGTGAAACAATTATGATTCATGGTCACACTATTTCAGTAATATAATTAATTTGATTATATCTTATTGTATTTATTTCATTTTATTTGAACGCAAGGCCATTAAAATGCGTCCATATTCAAACACATGTGTTGAATTAACTGTGGAAAATCTTGAAGAACAAGGCACTGGATTAAGTAAGCTTGGCTGTTAGCCTGCTCCTGACCAGGCTAACTTCACAGCTAAATTGCCATGGTAACTAAGGTAGGATTGCTTCAATTCTCTTTTGAGGAATCGGGTCATGGCTAAACTTAGCCAGGGTGAACTGGCTAAACTAATCTTCAAGCTAATTCAACTTTTGAGGAACCGATTCAGCCCTAATCCTGGCTAAATTAAGCCAGGATAGGTGTTAAAGCCAGGCTTAAGCTCTAATTCCCTTTTGAGGAACAGGCCCCTGGCTAAGTTTAGCCATGACCCGATTCCTCAACAGAGAATTGAAGCAAGCCTACCTTGGTTACCATGGCAATTTAGCTGTGAAGTTAGCCTGGTCAGGAGCAGGCTAACAGCCAAGATTACTTAATCCAGTGCCTTTGTTCTTCAAGTTTGTCCACAGTTAATTCAACACATGTGTTTGTATATGGACTCATTTGAATGACCCTGCATTCAAATAAAATGAAATAAATACAATAAGATATAATCAAATTAATTATATTACTGAAATAGTGTGTGACCATGAATCATAATTGTTTCACAATGACTTATGTGATATGTCATTGTCACTCTGTTAACACTATAGTTCAAATTGTTGAGATGTTTGATAATATATTACAGATTGTTTTAAATATTATAAATATATATATATATATAGATATATATATATATTATTAGTATTAGTAATTATTAGTTACGGGTTTAAAAGAGCCTCTTCACTGAATGTAAGTGAGAAGCATATTTTAAATTATCAATTTCTAGTCAATGGAGAAATATGTTTTATTTCTTGTCCACCTTTGGAGTTACATCATGATGGCAAGGTAACTACACAACCCAAACCTCGACCAAAGTGGTCTTGCAAATGTGGGGTTATTGTGCGTCAACCCCTCCCCCCCCCCCCCCCCCCCCCCCCCACACCCCGTGCGTCCCGTCGCGGTCAACCCCCGTCCCCGGGCGTGCCGTTGCCCACCCGACCCCCGTCCCGTCGCAAGCACACACACACACACACACACACACACACACACACACACACACACACACACTTTGCCACGCTTTCTCCCTGGATCTATTTATTGCGGTCGCGTTTCCTTTATTGCTTTATACATTTTACTTCCTTATATGATTTCATGAGCTGCTGCAGTGCTGCTGTTCAGCCACAGAGAAGAACGCCGCTCTGGTTTTGGGCTCCATGATTGGTCAAGTTCAAGGATTCTGCTATCGACTTTCATGGTCTTTTATAGAAATACATGAAGCCTGGCTTCATTATCCTGGCTCGACACAGCCTGGCTTGACAAGGTCTAGCTCGACAAAGTCGCTCCTTTTCAGCCTGGCTTGGCGTTGGAGGAACGGAATAAACGAGGCTTATATGGACCCGACTTTGTCAAGCCTGGATTTGGTTTAAGGCCAGGCTTATTTAATTCACCTTTTGAGGAACAGGCCCCTGGTCAGTTGTGGTGCTCTTTCTCTACTTTGCACTTCATTTTGCAGGAACTTTATGAGCTCAGGCACTTTCCATTCACCATCAGTGTCCAGTGTGCATGTGTAGCCTAATGCCAGGTCATCTGGTATTAACTGCAACAATACAGGGCATAGCAGGCTGCCATATGTGTCACTGTGAACACCTAGGGATTCTAAACTGTGAATCTGGATTTCACATTCATCATAAAGAAATCTCAATGCTGCTATATCTGAGGATCTTTTCACAGGTGTCAAGGTTAGCAGTTTGGACATGTGTGCACTGACTACAATGTCCTTTCTTCCAAATCTGTTCTTAAGCAATTCAATTGCTGCATCATAATTACTATCTGTCAATGTCCTGCCACCGCTTTTGCTGCTGCTCCAATCAGGTAGGATTTCAGATAAGTGAACTTTTCCTTCTTACACAGCGCATCATTTGAATGGATAGCAGTGTCATATTGACTCCAGAATTCTTGCCATTGGCTTATTTCTCCATGAAACTTTTCAATCACTAATGTGGGCAGTTTGACAGTCTGTCTACTTTGTGAACGGTCAGAGCTCCCTGAGCTTGCACTTCCAGCACTCACTCGTCTACTCACAGACTCCAGGGCGTCCTGGCCCTTTTGGATCAGTATGCTCGCACGTGTTTTCCACGTAATTGCGGTCCTGATATTCCTGTGTGGCCTCTATTTCAGCCTCTAGTTCGTCCGACGGGGTCTCCACTTCAATCCCGTTGTCCAGTTCCGTTAATTGTCCTTCTTTCACGCAATGCAACAATGTCCATTTCCTCCTTGTTTGCTTCTTCCTCCATACGAGCCAGCAGCTTTGTTATTGAAGCACAGATTGCTCCCCGCTTTCTTCGCATACGTTCCATTGTGTCTCCGCCATTTTAGTAGTTAACTTCCAACTTCATAACATCAAAAAAATAATCCAAAAGATTTTCCGGGTTTCGGCACCAAAATGTAGTTAAAGTTCTTGAATAACGACACAAAAGTATGAATTAACAAAGTTTACTGATCTTAGTTAGCAGTAGGAAAAATATAGACAAGCGGTCGGTACAAACATGGCTTTGAAATAGTTACGTTTCGAATGAATGAATCAACGTGCTTTCAGCACAAACAACAACATCAATACTACCGGATGTGGCGAATATCAGAGTGTCATGTAACACGGAAAGAATAGCTTAGCACTTCCGGTGGTTCCTTCACAATAAGGGTTGCAACAATACACACAATATGCAATGAAATAATAATATGTGTTTCTTAAACTGTAAATTAGTATGTTCCTTTTTTAACCGTTTTAACTATTTATGAAATTACATTTATATGAAATAAATCACAACACTCCATAAAGCATACAGAAGCACAAAGTCCTCTAAAATCTCCTGGTAGATGCTGTGTTGACTCCAGTGTGAAGTTTTCACTGTCAGTGATGATTTTGGGTGCCATGTCATCTGGTGTTGGTCCACTGTGTTTTATCAAGTCCAGAGTCAACACAGCCATCTATCAGGATATTTTCAGATGTCTAAACAATAATAAAAATACATAATATCCAAGATATATCTGCATAGTAAACTTGCATCAAGAAGGGATAATGGGAGAGTGGAGTGCTATGGGTTAAGGTTGAGTCTAAGGAGGTGATGAGATCCAAACTGGGCAGCAGTGAGTATGTCTGGATGGGCTGCAGGGCCAAGATAATGATAGGGGAAACACTGTAGTGTCAGGTAGTGGAGACGTTGTGTTAGACAGTTAGACATTGATGCATTGTTGTTCTATTTCCTACAGAGTGAAACATGGAGGAGAAGATTGGCTTAAACCTCAACTCATTACAAAATGTGAGTATCTGTCTGTCTGTGTCAATATCACACATTAACATTTTATACACGGTTGGCCCTCCTGAAAACTCTTCAGTAGAGCTTCCAGGGAATTCAGGAGGTTTCTCTGCTCTTGGCCCGGTCCTTAACCCATTAAGACCTGGAAAGCCTATACGTTGTTATACTTTTAAAACCGGGAAAGCATCTGTGTCATTTTAGATGTTGCTATGGATATAGCAACATGAATCTTTTTTTTCTTTTCAGAAAACTAAGGTCATGTGGGTTGACAGAAACAATGGGCCTCATTCACTAATTTGTTCATAAATAACGTGTATATCCTGGTCATAAATAGCATATGTATATTGGGATAAGTCAATTCTGACGTGCGATTCATGAAAGAGGGTTCAGAGCCGTGTTTTGTGCGGATCACAGGTGTATCTCATTTGTGTTCTAAAGTCACTAGTGTGCTCCCGTGTAGATCCTTTGTATTGTTCCACGCCCCATTTAACACAGGCAAAGGCAACCAGAAATAACCCACGTGAAGAAAAAAAAACAGATCTGCAAAATTACAAACGAGTCAAGTCGCACCGCATTGACAACTTATCTGTTCTGTCTGGAAGTGAATCCCTCGATCGCACAATGGATCAGCTGAACGTTAATAAAGTAATGCTCTCATAATGAGAATAAGAAGTTACAACGTTTAACCCCACCACCAAATGGTTAATAGGTTAGGTTAATAAAACGTGGAAAGGATATTATAGAAGCCTTTTCTATTAAATAATGCTCACATTTGACTGAGGTAACATTTTGACGCTGGAATCCAGGAATGCAGAGTTAAGTTAAGTTAAATGGTTTACCATCATGAATGTGATGTTTAAAGCCTGGTGGATCTTCCTCAGACCTCAATATATCAAACATAACACAAATAGCCGATCTACAAGCTCACAAAGCACATCAGTGTGATGGGTTGTGAGTTTGTAGATTAGCTGTATTTTTAAGATAGCCGATCTAAAAGCTCACAAGGATCACATTGCGACACGTTGTGAGCTTGTAGTTTGGCATTGTTTAAAACAAAAAAATAGCCGATCTACAAGCTCAAAATGGGTAACATTGTGAGGGGTTCTGAATTTGTATTTCGGCTATATTTGAAAAAAAAAAAAACCTCAAGCACACAAAGTGTCACATCATAACGCATTGTGAGCTTGAAGATGATTTATAGTTAAAAAAAAATAGCTAATCTACAAGCTCACAACACCTCACATTGTGACATAATGTGTACTCTTAGATTAATTAATTCAATTAACACATCGGGTGCCAAACACGGTCTGAACCGTGTGTTTACTTAGTGGCGGTTCCGAAGCTTCGGTGCCGCTCACGGTCTGAACCGTGATTTCAGTCTTTTAGTTTTTTTCCGTTTTTCTCCGCGCGGGCGGGGCTAGAGCAGCTCTGGGAGCACCCATTGTAATCCTGCGAAGGAAGTGCCAGATCGCTCACCGGAAACACTTTTTTTCCCCCCATCCGCTTCCTGTCTATTTCCTACTTTGAAACGCCTATATCTCCGAATCTGTTTCCTGTGGGGAAAAACGGTCATGCGCGATGCGCGATCCCCCCCCCCCGTTGTAACCCGCGAGTGGAATGTTATGGTTCCAGCCTGTAGCCAGACTCATGGCAGAACATGAATCGATGCTTTTTTTTGCGTGGATTTGCTCGTCGCGCATGCGGAAGCGTTAAACAGCAAAGCGCAGTCAATGGGGAGAATGCTGGCACCCACGGTAAGTTGTTATGAAAAAATGCTGGCACCCGATGTGTTAATTAAATTGCCGATATGCAAGCGTTGTGAGCTTGTAGATCGGCTATTTTTCTAATACAAAACTAGCCGATCTATCAACTTACAACGAGTCGCATTGTGACAGGTTGTGAGCTTGCAGATTGGGTTGTGAAAAAATAGCCGATCTACAAGCTCACAATGCCTTGCATCATGACAGGCTGTGAGCGTGTAGATGTAAATACTGTAGTACAGAAAACATTTAAAACATATAATATACATAATAAATAGGAGATCTACAAGCTCACAACCCATCGTGACATGTTGTGAGCTTGTAAATCAGCTTGTAATTCCTCCATATTTCAAAAATAACTAAAATAGCCGATCTACAAGCTAGCAACGCTTCTCACCATTGTGCGAGGTGTTGCTAACTTGTAGATGCCGAATGTTTTCTATTTAACACAGTGGTTTCCAAACTGGGGGTCAGGACCCCCAGAGGGGTCCCCAAATTATTTTGGGGGGTCCCCAGATGATTAGCTTAATGTGTAACATTGTTTTATCTCTCAACAGTAAACAAACCAACATACAGTATAAGTGTATATAGGGTATTTGCACATTTATAAAGTTACAATATAAGGACTTTTAAGACCTTCTTAATACAAAATTGTCAAATATTATGCAAGAAAGAGGTGGAGGTGTATCTGGACTGGCCTGCAGGGACTCTGACTTTCTATAAAGGGTCCTCTGACTCACTGAAACACCTGTACACCTGTGTGTGTGTGTGTGTGTGTGTGTGTGTGTGTGTGTGTGTGTGTGTGTGTGTGTGTGTGTGTGTGTGTGTGTGTGTGTGTGCGTGTGTGCGTGCGTGCGTGCGTGTGTGTGGGGCATGCTGGGAGTAGGTGGTGTGAACACGGAGGTGAAGCACCGGTGAAACGCTAATGTTGTTCTTATAGCAACTTAAACACACCCGTCGTAACTACCGTCGTTAATGTAGTGATGTGCAGAATGATTTTGTGGAAAACTGTTTGGACAATGTGCCTGGTTTCGGCAATCAGAGTTACTTATAAACAAGCACTCCAAAGTGGGAGAGTTTACCAACAACAGTGGCTACCCCACGACCTGACACCGGACCCCCCGTTGGGTGTGGAGCAGCTGGAGCTAGCATCCACGGAGTTTTCCGAGCTGGTGAACCCCTTGACCGAGCAGCATTGGCTGGCCTTTCAAGTCAAAGAGAGAGCCTTCAGGAGCAGTTTGGTGAGCGAAATCCACCGTGTGAAACAACACTATGCTTCATCAGCAGACCCTGGGAGCTGGATCCATCTCATAAAGCTCTTGATCGGCATATTCTTTAATAATGGAGTATTTACATCTGAGAGCCACCGTGGGAAGTCTTTCGGTTTCCCCCTTCTGAAGTTTGTAGCGTGGGTGTCTGTGTAATGATGATTCAGTGTTCATTCTCGAGTTCGGCTGTACTTTTGACTACAGCTTAGAGGAAGCCTTCCTAACCAAAGTGCTAAAATATCATCAGCTAGAGCAGACCATCGCTCAGCTAGGCTATAGACGTATGTTTTTTATATTTGGTAGCCTATTGCACGTGCACAAGTTGGTTGTGAGGGGCCTTCAAATGGCCGGCCTCTCCAAAAGGAGGGCTAAACAATTAGCAAGGTACTGCTCAATATCAGCTATTATAGGAAGCCGCTCAATTTGGAGGAGGCGTTGTTTCATTTACCCATGATTGTTGTCTGCTGTGTTTGACAAGTATGCCAACATTATTGTATGTAACAATGTTCTGCCTTATATGCACTTTGTAACTGGCTGTTTTCCCATTATCTGACTGCACTGGCAGTGTTTATGTCCTTTATACAAGGCATTCTTATACTTCTGTTTATGTGGACATAAATAAATATTTCAAATGTGTTGTGTGTCAGTCAGTGAATGATGTATTTAATGTTTACTGTGTTGTTGTCAGGCAGAAACCTTATATCGGCTATTTTCAATTTTTAAAATGTTTAGTGGTAGTTTTTTTTAAATTTAGTGGTAGTTTTAGACTAATTTCCACCCGACAGCCACAATCTTCTTTGCTGCATCTTTGTCTCCGCCAGGCCGAAAGGCATGTGTTTTCCACCCCGTCTGTCCGTCCGTCCGTCCGTCCGTCCGTCCGTGTGTCCGTGTGTCCGTCCGTCTGTGACCAGCTAATCTCCGGCACCGTTGGCTTGATCGCAGCAAAACTGTGCACACACACTCCCTGGATGCCAATTCAGAACTTCTGCCCCAAATTTTTCTCATTGGCCATTTATAGCGCCACCAGGAGGCTGATTTGTGCAAAATATATTTTTTGACAGTACTACTACAGATTTTGTCCAAAAGTCACGCAAATTGGTACAGATTATCTCTAGTCATTAAACAAAACGGGTCTTTCAGATTTCTCATATTCCATCCTGATTGGCTAAAAAAAAATCACGTTGGCCTATTATAGCGCCACCAGGAGGCCACAATAGCCTACCTGACCTGGCGGAAACCTGTGCTCCGAGGAGCACTTTTTCTAGTTTTACATTGTAATGATTTTGAGTGAAAACAAACAAACAAATAAACAAACAGGCTGTGAGTTTGTAGATCAGCAACATAAAACAATATGATCTACAAGCTTACAACACCTAGCGTTGATAGCTTTATCGATATTGTAGATCTGTGTGTGTGTGTGTGCGTGTGCGTGTGCGTGCGTGCGTGCGTGCGTGCGTGCGTGTGTGTCAGTCAGTCAGTGAATGATGTATTTAATGTTTACTGATGTATTTAATGTTCACTGTGTTGTTTTTCTCATCAGATTTCCATCGTCTCACACCGGACACAAACACAGCACACAGCCTCCTCTTACTGTCTGAGAACAACAGAAAGGTGACACAGGGACAGGATCAATCATATCCTGAACATCCTGACAGGTTTGATGAATGGTCTCAGGTTCTGTGTACAGAGGGTCTGACTGGACGCTGTTACTGGGAGGTAGAGTGGAGTGGATGGGTTTCTATTGCAGTGACTTACATAGGAATCAGCAGGAAAGGATATGGTGACTGTAAGCTTGGATTCAATGACAAGTCCTGGACTTTGGACTGTAGAGATGGTCTCCATGCTAACAGTTACACTGTCAGACACAATAGTAAGGACACTGTCCTCCCTGTCAGTCCCTCTGGCTCCAACAGAGTATCAGTGGATTACAACAGTGAGGACAGTGAGGACAGTGAGGACAGTGCCAACAGAGTAGCAGTGGATTACAACAGTGAGGACAGTGAGGATAGTGCCAACAGAGTAGCAGTGTATCTGGACTGGCCTGCAGGGACTCTGACTTTCTATAAAGGGTCCTCTGACTCACTGACACACCTGTACACCTTCCAGAACACATTCACTGAACCTGTCTATGCTGGGTTCAGGTTATTCAGGGACTCCTCCTCCTCCTCAGTGTGTCTGTGTGAGCAGAGATAGAGTCTCTATGTGAGGCACGGTTACTCAACATGTTTGAGTGAGTCCAGGTTGTCATGGTTACCACTGTTACCACTTTGAGACTAGCTGAGTCTGACATCATGGACTCCATATCTGGGCATGAGTGACTCATCATGACATCACGGTGACATCATCATGATGATGTAATAAGTAGCACAGTGACAGTCACACATTAAAGCTCCTGTAGATTCAGTGTTTCTCTAACGTTGTCATGTCAAGGACCCCCGATGCATTTGACCTCTGACCCCTGACGACAACATTTGTGTCGTTGATGATGATAAATGATTAAATAAATGTATAGATACTAGAAGTATAGATGCTAGACGCGGCGTCCACTTGGCAGTGCCACATTACCGGCACCTCACAGTGTGAGAGAGAGTTTTGTGCTCCCCTAAATCCACGCCAGGCTATGAAAATACCCACTTGACAAACAGGTGACGTGCATGACCTCTGCAATGACCAAAACCCACTTTGTGATTACTCACACCTGGCATGGCAGACCTGTGAGCACGGACCTCTGACGTCACGCTCATGTCACACGACTCAGCCATAACCATAAAGGATGTGATGTCATGCTGTCGTGAGATTACGTCACACTGTCGTTGTGTCCATATTCGGGACGCAACGTACATACAACATACTGACAACCGACATGGCGCAGGATTCAAATTGTATTATAGATAATGAATAGATAAATGAATGATAAAATCCTAAAATAGCCGATCTACAAGCTCACAACGCGTCACATTACGACACATTGTGAGCTTGTAGATCGGGTATTTTCCAACAGCGAAGTAAATGATGGTTGAAGTGGTTATGCTGATTTTGATGTTGTATATATAATAATTTAGCTTAGGATCCCCTGGTCTCCCCTCAAGGACCCCGGGGGGCCCCTGCACCCCACTTTGAGAACCAGTCGTCTCTAAATCAGTTTAACCACGTTAACCTATTGATTTGCTATTTGAAAGTAGCAGACCTACAAGCTCACAACGTGTGCAATATAATATATTTTAGAAAATTATAATCTTGTATGGGGGTCCCTGGCACAAATGTGTTTAAATGGGGGTACATGGCACAAATATGTTCAAATGGGGGTCCGTGGCACAAATGTGTTCAAATGGGGGTCCCTGGCACAAATATGTTCAAATGGGGTTCTGTGGCACAAATACGTTCAAATGGGGGTCCCTGGCACATATGTTCCAATGGGGGTCCGTGGCACAAATATGTTCAAATGGGGGTCCCTGGCACAAATATGTTCAAATGGGGTCCCTGGCACAAATATGTTCAAATGGGGGTCCCTGGTCAAATCCAAATTAATGTCAAACTCTATAAAATGAGTCATCACCACAGGGAGCTTTAGATCTTAGATTAGATGATATAGAAGTGAACAAACCTCCACTCCATACATTTATAAATATGTATCATAAATACTGTCCATCAACACTGATGATGATGATGATGATGATGATGATGATGATGATGATGATGATGATGATGTAAATATCAGTGTTTTACTTGTGTCTCTTATGATAAAAACTCATATTTTATGTAATATTAGATTTTTTATATTTTGACACAATGAACCGAGAAAAACTGTATATTTGATTCTAACAGTAATAATATTGTTTCTTGTATACATAAACCTTTATACTTTAACCACCTGAACCCCATAATACTTTATTGACTAGGGTCCCCTAGGGTTCTGTAATTGGTCCCCTGCTTTTTCCCCCTCTACACCAGATCTCTTGGGTGAAAATAGCAGATCTACAAGCTATCTAATAGCTAAGATCTACGTCACAAAGTGACACATTGTGATCAGTGTTAATTTTGACAGCAAATTATAGTCTTATATTAGTCATTCTGAAATGTTTTCGTTTTAGTCTAGTTTTAGTTGACTAAATATCGTAAGATTTTAGTTGACTAAATCTACAGTTGATTTAGTCAACTAAAATGTAGTTTGGAGGGCCTTGATGGCGTCGTAATGCCTGATTTATACTTAGCTGTGTGCCGAAAATAGCCGATCTACAAGCTCACAACGTGTTTGTGATGCATTGTGAGATTGTTGATTGGCTATTTTCAGAGCGCAACACCCGAGCGCAACCAAAAATAAAATGATTTGTCTTTTAGTTCTACTGGATCTCTTCTCCACTAGTCCCTCCCTAACATTTTAGTCTAGTTTTTATTTGTTGATGAAATTGTCAATATATTTAGTCATAGTTTTCAGCATAGCATAGTTTTTATTTTGTTTTTATTTCGTTTTCGTCAGTGAAAAAAGGTAGTCGACAAAAATTTTTTTTGAAATAGTTTTAGTCGACAAATTTAACACTGATTGTGAGCTTGTACATTTGCTATTTTCAGTGGATTCTCATCTATTATGACATGTCCAGAATAGTGACTGTAGGGTTGATGTGTTCACTCTCTTGCTCTCCTACAGCTGTTAACATGTTGTAGGTTGACTTCATGTCATTGACTCTCATCTTGGACTTTGTCAATCACTCTGGATTCAAACATCTACTAAATGTGTTCATTAACTCAAATCAATCAGTGTTTATTCATTGATTCATTATTAGATCATTGTTTCCTCACTCAGCCCGTTATTGTTTTAATTGTATATCCATGTGATATTATTCTCATTCTTCACATGTTATTGTATGATCATGTGTAGAACTAATAATAGTTTAATAAATGTATTCTTGACAGTCTGTCATTGTTCCTGTGTATTGATATTCATAGTGTTGTCATGACAACATGGCCACAGCTCATTGTTCATGTATAATAACTACGTTGGATCTGTTGGAACAAAGTTTATTATTTTCCATTTCATGAAAAGTCAACACTGCTGATTACCTGCATTACACCTGCAGTAATCTGAATACCTGCATTACACCTGCAGTAATCTGATTACCTGCATTACACCTGCAGTAATCTGATTGCACTGCATTGCGCAGTATCCTGCCAGGGTGGAAGAGGACAGATATTGAACTAGAAAAAGTGCTCCTCGGAGCACAGGTCTCCGCCAGGTGTGGTAGGTTAGTGTGGGCCAGCAATGTTCAGAATTCGCCAATCAGGATGGAATATGAAAAATCACACCCTGTGTGAAGGAAGCGGTGCCTTTGATGAGTGGCCTCCTGGTGGCGCTATAATAGGGCGGGGCGGGGCTTCAGCAATCAATGCTCGTCCCAATTGGTGGTGTAAGTCCACATACCAAATTTGGACTTGCTGGCATGCTGCGAACTGGAGTTATAGCTGTTTAAAGCCCGTGCTCAAACGGACATCCGTGCTGAAACGGACAAACGGACAAACGGACAAACGGACAAACGGACAAACGGACATACGGACGGACACGGTCAAATGTAGAGCGGCTGGCACTGCTAAAAATTGGACGGAACCATCTTGATCACTTGACTATAGAGATAATGTGTACCGATTTGCATGATGTTTGGACACAATTTGTATGAGTAATATAAAAAAGAAAAGTGTTGCAAAAATCGGCCTCCTGGTGGCGCTATAATAGGGCAATGTTAAAAGGGTGGCATTTGTTTCTCAACGTAGTGCAAATATACGTGCAAAGTTTAACCGCAATCGGACGCTCATGATTTGCGGCATTTTGTTCAACGGGCCATTCCTACAAACTTTAGATGTCAATCTTAGCCAATCAGGATGGAATATAAAAAATCTAACAGATCCGTCTTGATCACATGACTATAGAGATCACGTGTACTGATTTGCGTAAAATTTGGATACAATCTTTAGGCTTAATAGCATTTTTTTTTTTTAAAAGCCGGCCTCCTGGTGGCGCTATAAAAGGTAAATGTGAAAAATGCAGGGCCAAAGTTTTTCCTTGGCCTCTAGAGAGTGTGCATACAAAGTTTTACACAGTTATCGGCCTGTGGCAACATCGGCCTGTGGCAACATCAACTGTGAGTCTGATGAAGGACCTAGGCATCAGCGGTCCTACGCCAGACCATCAAGGAATTATTTAGACTGGCAGAGCGGAGTAGCCAGCAGTACCGCGGGAAGTAGGGGTGCTGGGGGTGCGGCCGCCCTCCCCTCCCCCCAGGTACCAAAAAAAGATATTTTTTTTTTGATAATAAATCGGTAAAATCAGGCAAAAATAAGAATTAAAATATAGCAGCAATATAAGCAGCAATAATACGGGGCCAGTGAATGGAGAGAGAGAGAGAGAGAGAGAGAGAGAGAGAGAGAGAGAGAGAGAGAGAGAGAGAGAGAGAGAGAGAGAGAGAGAGAGACCCCCCTCTTTAAACAAATAGTGAATTTGGATGTCAAAGGAAATGGCCGGTCTCCTGCTGAGTCTTTGTCTGGCAGAGGAACGGTAAATCACTGGTTTGTGTGGTAAATAGACAGATTTTACAGTAATATTGTCAACTGTAAATTTCCAATGACATACAAAAACACCAGCAAACTGCGCGTTTGAGTGCAATTGCCCATAGTTGCCCATTAATCCCTCTTTTCATGCAGTGTACAGTGACCTACGGTGGACACACTCACCTGTTGACATCTGCAGGTGCTCGGCGGACCCTACTGGACCTGTTTCAACATCAGCAACAACAACACTGGACTGGATTTAAACTTCATGGGAAACTTGCATGCCCTTTGCTGATCACTGTTTCCAATGTTTTCCATTAATTTCTAAGGAACACTGCTACAGTACAAGCCAGGTTACAGACCCTTCCCACCAGAGTCAACCTTTCCCTCTGGTTTCCCTCCACCCATGTACCTCATTGTCTACTGTACATCACACCACAGGGCTTGTTACAGAAATCATGTCACACATTCTGAATGGCTGCTATGCCTATAAAGGGCCTTACATAGCACGCCATGACAGAATAGTTGATCTCATAACTAAGGACATATCTAAACATTTCACACCGTCAGTGAGAATGGGTTCCATGTTTCAACTCTATACTGAAAATCCTGAAATCTTTGCACATCTCTCTGCTAATACAC
>NW_028155705.1:15000-17500 GCF_963454915.1 Gymnoscopelus microlampas | reverse complement strand
AGAGGCGGGCTTCGTTTGCCAGTCGGTCAGTGGGTCCCGCGGCGGTGGTTCCACCACGGTTCCCGGGGGTCGCCGTGCCTAGCGACCCCCGGCAGGCCCTCCGTGCGGGCCTGCGTTCCGTCCCCAGCGTCCGCACGCTGGTCCATAAACTCGTTCTGGGAAAAGTTGCCGAGACTACCGGGAGAGAATTTCAAAGGAGGGGGCCATGGCGGAGCCCAGGACCTCCTGGGCTCCAGAGACCTCCAGGGCGCCCGGCCGAGGCGGCGCGCCCGACCCGAGGCCTCTCTCTCGGCCCGGCCTCGGCGCCCGCGCGCCGGTTCCATACACTCGAGCTGGCACGAGTTGCCGGTCTGCCCGGGAGAGAATTTCAAAGGAGGGGGCCACGGAGTAGCCCATCTTCTCCCGGGCTCGCGGAGGAGCTCCAGGGCGCACGGCCGCCCGGCCGTGCCCGACCGGAGGCCTCTCTCTTCCCATACACCCGATGGCCACTGTGGCGTCCAATTTCCTGGTTCTTTCCCCCCTATCGGGGAGGGGGAAAGGGACCCATGGCCACCACCACCGGCGCCCGGCTCGGCCCGCCCGGGCGGCCCCGAGACGGAGCCTCGCCGTCGGCCCCAGCCTCGGCGTCCGCACGCCGGTTCCATACACTCGTTCTGGGATAAGTTGCCGAGACTACCGGGAGAGAATTTCAAAGGAGGGGGCCACGGAGAAGCCCAGCTTCTGCCAGGCTCGCGGAGGAGCTCCAGGGCGCACGACCGCCCGGCCGTGCCCGATCCGGAGGCCTCTCTCTTCCCATACACCCGATGGCCAGCGTGGCCTCCAATTTCCTGGTTCTTTCCCCCCTATCGGGGAGGGGGAAAGGGACCCATGGCCACCACCACCGGCGCCCGGCTCGGCCCGCCCGAGCGGCCCCGGGACGGAGCCTCGTGCCGGGCCTCGCCGCGGCCGAGCTCCATAGGGACCCTCTGGAGCGAGTGGCCGTCTCTACCGAGAGACTTTTTCAAAGGAGGGAGGCAAGGGCGAGCCGGGCGCCTCCAGGGCCCCGGGGTGGGGACGGGGAGGTACCACGCGGAGATCCAGGACAAAGGGGCGCCTCGCGGCGCCCACACTGCCCCGGGACCATGCCCCGTTCTCGGGCAGGGTCCCTAGCTATCCGCTGGCAAAAGTGGCCGAGACTCCCGGGAGAGAATTTCAAAGGAGGGAGCCATGGCGGAGCCCAGAGCTCCTTGGGAGCTCTGGACTCTGAAGAAATCCCGGCTTTTTCCGAAAGCTCCAGGATTTGGGGGGTCTGCGAGGCGCGGGGCGCCCCCGAAAATGGTGCACCAAGTCCGGCCATGCTCCCTAGCTACCCGATGGCAAAAGTGGCCGAGACTACCGGGAGAGAAATTTCACGCATGGGAGGGGCCGGCAGCCCAGGGCTCCCTGGGAGCTCTGGACTTAGAAGAAATCCCGGCTTTTTCCGAAAGCTCCAGGATTTGGGGGGTGTGCGAGGCGCGGGGCGCCCCCGAAAATGGTGCACCATGTCCGGCCATGCTCCCTAGCTACCCGATGGCAAAAGTGGCCGAGACTACCGGGAGAGAAATTTCACGCATGGGAGGGGCCGGCAGCCCAGGGCTCCCTGGGAGCTCTGGACTCTGAAGAAATCCCGGCTTTTTCCGAAAGCTCCAGGATTTGGGGGGTGTGCGAGGCGCGGGGCGCCCCCGAAAATGGTGCACCATGTCCGGCCATGCTCCCTAGCTACCCGATGGCAAAAGTGGCCGAGACTACCGGGAGAGAAATTTCACGCACGGGAGGGGCCGGCAGCCCAGGGCTCCCTGGGAGCTCTGGACTTAGAAGAAATCCCGGCTTTTTCCGAAAGCTCCAGGATTTGGGGGGTGTGCGAGGCGCGGGGCGCCCCCGAAAATGGTGCACCATGTCCGGCCATGCTCCCTAGCTACCCGATGGCAAAAGTGGCCGGGACTCCCGGGAGAGAAATTTCACCCATGGGAGGGGCAGAGAGCCCAGAGCTCCCTGGGAGCTCTGGACTTAGAAGAAATCCCGGCTTTTTCCGAAAGCTCCAGGATTTCGGGCCCTGCGAGGCGCGGGGCGCCCCCGAAAATGGTGCACCATGTCCGGCCATGGTCCCTAGCTACCCGATGGCACAAGTTGCCACTTTCCCCCCATGCGAAATTTCACGCATGGGAGGGGCCGGCAGCCCAGGGCTCCCTGGGAGCTCTGGACTCTGAAGAAATGCCAGCTTTTCGGGGGTTTTTCGGCCGCCGTTTGCCCCGGCGGCGGCGCCCGGGGCCGGGGAGGGCACCGCCGCGTGCGCAGCGCCGGCCCGGATCCAACGAGCCCTCCGCCGGCCCCGGGCGACCCAGGGCCCGGGCGGTACCGCCGCTTTTAGCCCCAAAAAGAGCCGATCGACAAGCTCGGGGCGCCCGAAAAAGGTTGAGGTTTTCGGCCGGGGGTCCTCCAGGGGGTCCCCGGGGACCCCTGGAGCCCATGCCAGCACTCGCCG
>NW_028155705.1:2500-5000 GCF_963454915.1 Gymnoscopelus microlampas | reverse complement strand
TGGCCTCCAATTTCCTGGTTCTTTCCCCCCTATCGGGGAGGGGGAAAGGGACCCATGGCCACCACCACCGGCGCCCGGCTCGGCCCGCCCGAGCGGCCCCGGGACGGAGCCTCGTGCCGGGCCTCGCCGCGGCCGAGCTCCATAGGGACCCTCTGGAGCGAGTGGCCGTCTCTACCGAGAGACTTTTTCAAAGGAGGGAGGCAAGGGCGAGCCGGGCGCCTCCAGGGCCCCGGGGTGGGGACGGGGAGGTACCACGCGGAGATCCAGGACAAAGGGGCGCCTCGCGGCGCCCACACTGCCCCGGGACCATGCCCCGTTCTCGGGCAGGGTCCCTAGCTATCCGCTGGCAAAAGTGGCCGAGACTCCCGGGAGAGAATTTCAAAGGAGGGAGCCATGGCGGAGCCCAGAGCTCCTTGGGAGCTCTGGACTCTGAAGAAATCCCGGCTTTTTCCGAAAGCTCCAGGATTTGGGGGGTCTGCGAGGCGCGGGGCGCCCCCGAAAATGGTGCACCAAGTCCGGCCATGCTCCCTAGCTACCCGATGGCAAAAGTGGCCGAGACTACCGGGAGAGAAATTTCACGCATGGGAGGGGCCGGCAGCCCAGGGCTCCCTGGGAGCTCTGGACTTAGAAGAAATCCCGGCTTTTTCCGAAAGCTCCAGGATTTGGGGGGTGTGCGAGGCGCGGGGCGCCCCCGAAAATGGTGCACCATGTCCGGCCATGCTCCCTAGCTACCCGATGGCAAAAGTGGCCGAGACTACCGGGAGAGAAATTTCACGCATGGGAGGGGCCGGCAGCCCAGGGCTCCCTGGGAGCTCTGGACTCTGAAGAAATCCCGGCTTTTTCCGAAAGCTCCAGGATTTGGGGGGTGTGCGAGGCGCGGGGCGCCCCCGAAAATGGTGCACCATGTCCGGCCATGCTCCCTAGCTACCCGATGGCAAAAGTGGCCGAGACTACCGGGAGAGAAATTTCACGCACGGGAGGGGCCGGCAGCCCAGGGCTCCCTGGGAGCTCTGGACTTAGAAGAAATCCCGGCTTTTTCCGAAAGCTCCAGGATTTGGGGGGTGTGCGAGGCGCGGGGCGCCCCCGAAAATGGTGCACCATGTCCGGCCATGCTCCCTAGCTACCCGATGGCAAAAGTGGCCGGGACTCCCGGGAGAGAAATTTCACCCATGGGAGGGGCAGAGAGCCCAGAGCTCCCTGGGAGCTCTGGACTTAGAAGAAATCCCGGCTTTTTCCGAAAGCTCCAGGATTTCGGGCCCTGCGAGGCGCGGGGCGCCCCCGAAAATGGTGCACCATGTCCGGCCATGGTCCCTAGCTACCCGATGGCACAAGTTGCCACTTTCCCCCCATGCGAAATTTCACGCATGGGAGGGGCCGGCAGCCCAGGGCTCCCTGGGAGCTCTGGACTCTGAAGAAATGCCAGCTTTTCGGGGGTTTTTCGGCCGCCGTTTGCCCCGGCGGCGGCGCCCGGGGCCGGGGAGGGCACCGCCGCGTGCGCAGCGCCGGCCCGGATCCAACGAGCCCTCCGCCGGCCCCGGGCGACCCAGGGCCCGGGCGGTACCGCCGCTTTTAGCCCCAAAAAGAGCCGATCGACAAGCTCGGGGCGCCCGAAAAAGGTTGAGGTTTTCGGCCGGGGGTCCTCCAGGGGGTCCCCGGGGACCCCTGGAGCCCATGCCAGCACTCGCCGACATTTTCCGTTTTTTTGGAGAACCATGACTCGGGGCCCCTCCGGACCCCTCGCCTGCCCAGGACCCAGGCCTCCGTCCTGGGCTACAACTACCCGATGGCACCGGTCGGCCTTCCGGGCCCCTGGAGGAAAAATGACGGAGGCAGGAAGGCTCGTCCTGGCCTCCTCTAGGGCCCTGGGCACTTAGAAGAATTTTCGATTTTTTCCAGAGAACCAGGATTTCGGGCCCCTCGGCGCCCCGGCTCTGCCCCAGGATGGAGCCTCATCCCGGGCATGGTCCCTAGCTACCCGATGGCACCAGTCGGCCTTCCGGGCCCCTGGAGGAAAAAGGACGGAGGCAGGAAGGCTCGTCCTGGCCTCCTCTAGGGCCCTGGGCACTTAGAAGAATTTTCGATTTTTTTCAGAGAACCAGGATTTCGGGCCCCTCGGCGCCCCGGCTCTGCCCCAGGATGGAGCCTCATCCCGGGCATGGTCCCTAGCTACCCGATGGCACCAGTCGGCGGTTCCCCCTGCCTTCCCCGCTCACACAGGGGAAGGGCCAGGGAGCCCAGTGCACTGCCGGGCGAGCGCTCGCCCGCTCTACCCGCCCCGGGAGCCACCGTCCCTGGGCACGGAGGTGGTCCATGGACCCCCGATGGGGACCAGGCACCGGGGGTGGCGCCGCCTTGTGGACGCCGGCGGTATTGCGCCCCGCGGCCACCACAGGCCTACGCAGCCTTGTCGATCGGCTCTTTTGCCACAGCAGGCAGGACTCTGTCCTCTCTCCACCTCCGGGGACCCCCAGGGACCCCCGGCGAGGCCTCGACCCAGCCC
>NW_028155706.1:82500-100918 GCF_963454915.1 Gymnoscopelus microlampas | reverse complement strand
CAGCATGGTTAGACACTTTGTGACAAACCACAACTCATTTGACAAGACTTCGCCAGAAGAGAGAAAAGGAGCCGGTGAAGGAAAGGAGAAGTCATATATACTGATACAAGAGAACTGAAACCAGAAGTAATTTGACTTCATCAGAAAATAAAAAGAAAGAAGAAACGGAAGTCCTAGCCACAAAGTGTATGAAAATAGATCAAGTGCTGCAGTATTCTGCAAAAACTGCACAGTGGTGGTGAAGAAGGGAACTTTCAGACAAACCACTAATTATTACTAACAGAAGCATATTGGGGGATTTTTTAAATCTTCATCCTTAAAACAAAAACATGTCTTAAAGGCTATTCAATTCAATTCAATTTTATTAAAGAGTCAAATCACAACAAATTGTCTCAAGACACTTAACATGTAGCGCAGAGACCCAACATTGAGAAGAGAGAGAGAGAGAGAGAGAGAGAGAGAGAGAGAGAGAGAGAGAGAGAGAGAAAGGGGGGGATACAAGCAAATTCAAGTAGCATAGTATAGTAATATAATATAGCATAACAATAATCGGACGATAATGTGTGACAGTGACAGTCAAGTGAGCCAATGAGAGGAAATGATTGGTAACCTGCTGCTGAAGAGACAGGAGTCAATGGACCAAAGGAATGGAATATTCTAGATACTAACCCAATAAAACCGGGAAAGCAGGAATAGCAGATCTACAAGCTCACAGCGTGTCACTTTCGTGCCGCACGTTGAGCTTGTACATCTGCTATTTTTGGACATTTTACTGCATACTTTAGAATTATTTAACACAAATCTTCTCTTCTGGGGGTCCCTGGCACAAAACATTTTCAGATGGTGGTCCGCGGCCAAATATATGTCAATTTGGTAGTTTGAGAACTACTGATTTTGAAGGCATTTGTAGAATCAGAATCAGCTCTTAATCGGTTAAATATTTGAATAACATGACCTTCAGTAGTGGAAAAAGTAGCATACGCTCAAGTAAATACTGAAGTATTCAAAAGTACACATTACATTTTCTTTTTTAATATCAATGCATTCCAAAAACATGCAAATCATGTTTTTAAATTTCAATTAAATAAACAGAAACTTTCAGAAATCTTTAATTTAGTTGTTTATTGTTATTATTCTGTTCTATAAACAGCATGTACAAGATTCAAGATTTATATTCAAATGTCACAAATAAGTGAAAATATTTGTTCAAATCCAGGCTTTAAATCCATAGGAAAGGACCAGTGTTGGACAAAGTATTTATACTCCTGGTCAAATATTACTCAACTACAAGTGTACGTTGCTCTGTCAAATTTGTATTTGAGTTAAAACTGGAGTACTGGAGTAGTTGCTTTTTTTTCCTTTTTTTTCCCCAAATTTTTTATCCCACGATTTTGTAACCCCATTTTTTACACCCATGTGCCAATATAATATATAGTAATATAGTATAGACTCAAAAATGGAAGACACGCAAAAACTTGGCTCATTCAGGCACAACAGATTACAAAACCGTGCTAAAAAACAGATGATACAACAATTCAGGGAAACAGACAGGTATGAATACACTTGGAAAACTAGACACAGGTGCACTCAAGAACAATCAATACAGGGATTGGCTGGTGCAAGCAGGACACAAGTGACGCAAATAAACAATAATCACAGGGTGGAAAGACAAGACATGAAACAACCAATAGGGAATGCACTTGCAAGGAAACATATGACTTACAAGACACAAGAGATACTTCAAAATAAATCAACACAAAGTTGACACTTTCATTTGAAAGAAATGCCATGTTGGGTTTTGTGATGTTATCAATTGTCAAAATCTGCTCATTTGCGTGTTAAGGAAAAAAAAAGTACTTTTAAAAATAATTACATGAATGTCTCTGTCTATCTGCGTTATCAGCCTATAATGCAGGTGTAAGACCATTGTGTTATAGGTATAATGCATAGTTTTCTATGCATTTTGGGAGTGTTTTGGCGGGTTTGACCCCCAGACAGTTCACCCTGCCATACCTTAGCTTTTGCTGAACTGATGCCACTGCTTCTTTAATTGTCTTTAAACCATACATTCACAGAATTAAATCAATCAAACCAAATCAGTTTTCTGAAGAAACCTATGTTGCCATATCAGTGGTTCTGAAACATTTTCATTTCAAGGACCCCCAATGAAATTTGAATGAATTTGGCCATGGACCCCCATCTGAAAATGTGTTGTTCCAGGGACCCCCATAAGCACAGATTTAAGTTAAAAATGTTTGCTTGCCTTTAAAAATATATAAAAAAAGATTCACACAAATTTTCACAATTTTCCAAAAATAGCAGATCTACAAGCTCATTGCGCGACACAAAGTGACACGATATGAGCTTGTATATCTGCATTCTTTTAGAAGCCAACCAATATGCTATATATGTAGCTACAATCTAAAATGACCCAGATGCTTTCCCTGTTTTAATGGGTTAAACACTACTGGCTGCTGATGAAAAACAATTGTTTAGATATGTGGACTTAAAAAAAACATGTCAGTCATTTCCATACAGTTTATAATAACATATTTATTTCTTAAACACATAGATAGAGCATTGTCCGTTACACTTAATGTAGCTTGAGTACAAAAAACGATAAACAAAATACAGCCAGAGTCATTTAGTAGAACACATCCACCCAACTCTGTCGGGTGGAAACCTCATATGTCCAAAACTGTTTTTAGGATTCAAATTCAAAAATTGCAAAAGTGTAGAAATTATCTTCCATTGGAAATTCCACCGTAGTGGGAAACATGGATATAAAATATGACAAATACATCATATAATGTACATTATGTACACAATGAACAACTCCTCCACTCAGGTTAAAACACCTGTACACCAAAAAAATAATGGTACCCTAACCTCTTAAAGGGATAGTTCACCCCCAAAATGTCTTTTTTTATATTGTTTAGTCACCCCATGGAGACTTGAATTCATTGATATTGTTTTGTTTTTGTCGCCAATAATTTGATAACCGGTAGCGGTCCACTGGTCATCAAATTATTGGCTGAGGAATAGGACAAAAACTAAACAAAATCCATGAATTCAAGTCTCCACGGGGTGACTAATCGATAGAAAAACTTTTTTTTTTGGTGAACTATCCCTTTAAATGGATCTTTAAAAGGCTATAATTCCATGAAGAACCATCATGTACGAAAGAACCATTTCATTTAGTGAATGGTTCTTCATACGTTCAGGTTCCTCATAATGGATCTAGAGAACCATTTTTGTCAAAGTTCTTTGAAAAAACAGAAATGGTACCAAATGGAACAATTTTTTTTATGGTTCTTTGAGGCACTGTTAACCACTTAAACCCTAGCATCCCAGATTTGGGCATATCTTAATAGGCGAACATTCGTTGAAAATAGCAGCTCTACAAGCTCACAACGCGATGCGTTGCGTTGCGTGCTTGTAGATCAGCTATTTTTGCTAAAGAGATTTGGTGTAAAGGGGAAAGGGAGCCCTGGGAGAAACCGGTTGGTTTAAGTAGTTAACGGTTGTTTCTAGAACCATTCAAATGGTTATTGTATGACAAAACAGTTTGGGTTCCAGTTTATGTTTCTGTGTGTGAAGAAAACAATGGATGAATACAGTATGACAGAGAACAATGTAATTGTGTTTGTGTGTCATTGTGGATAATGCTCCAAATTGTCCTTCACTCTTTTTATTATTATTTTTTTCTAGTAACTCTTTACAATCAGTTTCACTGTATTATCATGTGGAGAAGCATTGTAGACACAAAACGATATGTATAAAATATGTTTACAAGTTAAAACACAATGTAAGAACAAAGTGAGCTCACACCATTCAGCAAAAGCAGTGGTTGTGTTCTTCAACATCCTGTTATCATTTCCTCTATATTCAGGAGCAGCTCTGTGACCTGAGTGTCATCACCCCAGTTCTTATTGTTGAAGACGTGATACCCGTTCCCACATTTCTCAACACGCCTCTGGAAGGCCTCTCCTTCACTCTCATTTACCTCCTAGACAGTCTCCAAAGGTGAACAGTATATAAAATAGTATGACTCCACACTCTCTGACTTAAAAGCTGCATGTGCTCCTCTATTGATTTACAATTATCAGCTGTACATGACTCATGTACATGTATAACAAGGAGGAGAACCTGAAATAAAAAATGAAAGTATTAAGTGTGAAAGTGGAAGAAAGTTTGTTTTAGCCCTACTCAGCCAATTCTCAAGCGATTGTTATATTTCAAGTTCTATATAATCTGTGAAGTTTCTTTGTTAATTTGGTGTATTCTTTTTTCTATCAAACGCTTAAGGGTAAAAAGGAAGTGTCGGGCGGCATTACGCACACATGGCTGACAGACAGCAAAAGCCCCCCCTACTCACCCTGGCCTGGGTTTTTTCATAACCCGACCCGCCCACCACGCCACGGAACCCAACCCACCCCAACCCGTCCCGCAAAACAATATATAAATCAACGACTCGGCCCGCCCTGCGACCCGTGGTGAAAAAAAAGAAGATAATCATCATCATAATAGCTGAGATTTATATAGCGCTCTTTTAAGTACCCAAAGTCGCTTTAAATGTCTACAGTAGCACAATATTGTCATGGGCTAAATAAACAAGCATGTTGTTCAAAATAGGGTTCTTTATTGTTTATTGACAACAAAAAGGGTTTGACTCTTGTCTCTTTTTCTGAGAATCTGTTCATTCTCTCTAAATAGCCTCAACATAGCTCTGTCTTTCTGAGAAATATAGAAAATAAACAAAATAAGCTGTCTCTGATAATGTATTCTTAAACAATCTACAAATAAATAGAGACATTTATACTTCGCCGTACAACGGGGTCGCGCACGGAAAATAGCCGATCTACAAGCTCACAGAGAAAGGTAACAAATGTTAGAAAATAATCTTCAAGTATATACCCCAAGTGTATTCAAACTGTTTTATTGTTATTATTCTTATTCTTATTAGGAATTAGGATTAGGAAGACAAAACAAGAGCGTGTGATTTATTTTTATTTTTTGCGTGTGAGAGTGGTGCCCGGTGGCGCAGTCGGTAGCGCTGTCGCCTCACAGCTAGAAGGTCCTGGGTTCGATTCCCGCCAGGGACGCTGTGGGCGCTGGGGGCGTGTTCTCTCCTCCACGTCATCGGCGCCCATACCCTAGGTGGGGTTG
The DNA here is from genome assembly GCF_963454915.1 of Gymnoscopelus microlampas. Classification (NCBI taxonomy): domain Eukaryota; kingdom Metazoa; phylum Chordata; class Actinopteri; order Myctophiformes; family Myctophidae; genus Gymnoscopelus; species Gymnoscopelus microlampas. The sequence continues at coordinate 95,749 of NW_028155706.1, read as the reverse complement.
GCGAAAGGGCCTACTCTGTGTGGAGTTTGCATGTTCTCCCCGTGTCTCCTAGAGTAGTTAATACCCTCACAAAAACATGTAGTAATCCTGGTCACTATACTGCCTCCCCCTGGTCAGCCGGGGCGCCTGATGGAGGAGAAGGGAAATGGTTGGAATAACGTGTTCCTTCCACGCGCTATGTCCAACCAGGGAAACTCCCCCCTGTCGGGTGATAAGAAGCGGCCTGCTTGCTCCTCATGCATTGAAGGAGGCATGAGCTTCAGCTTGGGCTCTCCCTAGGCTGGCAGAGGGTAGGTAGTGCCCAGGATTACATAGGCAATTGGCACTGGGTGAAAAAATGTGGGTTACAAAATCGTGGGATAAAAATTATAAAAAAAAAAAAAAGAGAGAGTGGTGCCGACCCGCTACATCCGCAGCCCGCATAATTGCCTCTGAAATCTTGACTCGTCCGCCCGCTGGTTGATCCGCAGGACCTGCGGGTAACGGGCCACTACTGGCCTGTATCAATCCATCCCATCTGAAAGACTTATGTTCCACTCTAGATGACATTTCAAAGTCTTATTCCTTCAATCATTCAGTGCCAATGACGTGTTTGACGTGTTTTTTCCCGAAGGCCCAACGTGCCAATGACGTGTTTGACGTGTTTTTTTTGTTTTTGTTTTTGAAACTTATTTTTTTACACAGAACCAGGAGATAACGTAATCCAAAGATTTACTGCTCCATTCATTTCCTGGTACAAGTATTTGGGAAATATTCTGTATCTCGGCTCCTGTGTTTTATTATGTATTTTTGGCGAGACATGGTATTTTCAATGGCGTATAACAAGTGAACGGGAGGTCGTGATGACATTTTTTTCTCCTGCGGAAGCACAGTGAAACCCTCCGTGATTAGCAACCATTAGGGGATCGATCATACTTTCTGTGACTACTTGAAAAGGTAACAAAATCGAAAAATCTCTGGCACTGGGCACACACAGCCAGAAATAAGTCTGGCACTGAATGAGTCCAATTAAATTAAATTCAATTAAATAAAGGTTTTTACAGCTGTTTTTCCAGTAGCTTAAAAGTTAAACAAATGGAGTGGGTTCTCTTCCCCTCTCTCTCCAAGCCCAGCGCTGACGTTTTACTTTCACTTTCACGTGTGCTGCGCAAAAAATTCTGATCTACAAGCATACAACGCCTCACACAGCGACCCTTTTTTGCTTAGAGATCAGATATTGGGCAGCAGTAGCAGCACTGAGTAAATGTGTGTGCTTAATAATAGGCAACTCAGAATGTGAATATTTGTTGGTTTGTCAAGAGATATCATATCAAAGATGTGTTTTGGACATGAGACACATGTCACGTGATAAGACAGGGGTTACAGTGATTGTACAGCCATACATCTGGACATCTGTCCTTTCAATGTGAGGTTTCTTTCTCTTTTGGTCTCACCGTTTAATGCATGGAAAATAGCGCTGCGTCCGGGTCCTATGTTCCCCGGGTCCTATGTTCCCCGCTTTCCTAGGGAGAGCGGGGAACATAGGACCTAACCTAAACCTAACCCTAACCCTAACCTTAGTGGGGGAACATAGAACCCGGGGAACATAGGGATGACCCCATGGCGGCCAATACTCTGATTGGTTTGATTAAAGTAACGCCCAAACACACCCATGACTTAAGGCCTTTGCAGACAGGGTGCAATTTTCCGCACGGAAAAAACGGACAATATCATTTTTTAAATGAACACATGGTTCTCAATGACCTCATGCACACCGGCTCCGAATTTACCGTGCGGCGATGCGATGCGTTTTTTTTCCAATCAAACCCAGATTCATGCGTCTTTTCGCATGCGGTAAAAAACTGATTGACTAATCGCACCCTGTCTGCAAAGGCCTTAATTCAGGGCAGTTTTACCGCGTAGCGCCTTGGCGCATTGTGCAGATTACCGCACTCATAATAGCAAAATGGCATTGGTCACGCCTACACATCTTAAGTCAAGCCATAAGACCTGCCGGTAATTAAGACGCACATAATAGGGCCCACTGACACTAAGGAGAGACAATACAGAGAAGATGTTCTCAATATATCATGTTCAATATTCAACATTTACCTTATTTCTTCACATGTACCTACAGTAAATGTGTTTACTTATCTGTTTATATTTGTTTTTATGGTAAGAAGTGTTGCAGATGATGATAGTGACAGTGATTTCAATTAAATAATTACATACCCATCATTGACTTGCTGCGCTCTCGTTCTTTCTCCACCTTCATCTGTCGTTGTGTTGCTCTTTCATACTCTGCTCTCCTTTTCTTCTCAATCTCTCACTCACTCTTCTGTATATCCCTAAGCATTTCCCTGTATCTCCTGCCACCATCTCCTCTAGCTTCTGCAACAGCTCTGTGACCTGAGTATCATCACAGGTCTTCTTATTTTTGAAGACATGATACTTGTTCCCACATTTCTCAACAAGCCTCTGGAGGGCCTCTCCTTCACTCTCAATGTGCTGCTCAATGGATTCATCTAATAGGTTGTCTCCACAGGTGAACAGTATTATAGTGTGACTCCACACTCTCTCATTAAGGAGCTGCATGTGATCCTCTATGTATTTACAAACATCAGCTTCAACTGAGCTGACAGCCCTTATAACCAGGAGGAGAGCATGTGGTCCTGTAGGACACAGAGATGCACTAAGAACCATCTCCTGTTTGATCAGCTCAGATGTGTTCTTTAGAGGGACATTAATCCACCATCCTGGAGTGTTGACCACAGTGAGCTGTCTCCCTGCTACGTCTCCCTGTCTCTTCTCACACTGAGCTGTTCTCTCTAACCTAAACTCCTCTGTACCCAGGATGGTGTTTCCTGATGAACTCTTCCTTGAATCTTTATATCCCAGAAGTATAATGCTCATCTCTGACAGATGGAGGTCATCACCTGAAATAAAAGAAAGAACAAATTCAGCAGTTGTCTGTCTGTCTGTCTGTCTGTCTGTCTGAGTGAGTGATATTTTAATATCACTCACATCATGTTCCTGAATGTATTTGCTACGTTCCAACATTTTTAGGAGCACATGTACTGTAGAAGAAGAAGAAGGATTTAAAAAAAAAATACAGGCCTGCCAGTGGCCTTTTTGCTAGACATTTTCTCCCAACCTCATGCAAATTACATTTAACTGAGTACAGGCCTCTAGACACTTTTAAACAATTAAAAGGTAAGTGTAAAGTTATTGGAATTGGTCCAAGTGGTCACCTCCAGACGTTTTGCATCTGGAGGGGTGAGCTGGTAATTGAAACTATTTATTTTTGTTTTCTTTTTTTTGGCAGTTTCTTTTCTTTTCTCTTTTTTTCCTTTTCTCTTTCCAGGAGAATGTTATACAACAAGTATTATACAGCATGTAGTATAAGGAATTATAAAGTTATAACATCATTCATTATAAGGAATAATGTTTTCAGACAGATATATGAATATAAGTCTGTATTTTGCAAAACATTTAAATGCATAATTTGATTTACCATCTTGCCCCTCTGGACAGACGGACTCCGGAAATGTCCAGAGGAAAACAAACGGACCAATTTCAATACTTTTACACCGATCCTTTGTTTGTTGTCCAAATGGGTAAAAAAATAACAAACAAGCAACAACAACAACTAAAAAAACAAAAACTTCCATTTGCCAGGCAACATGGAGGATTTTGGTAAGAGAGATATAAAAAATAATGGGGGGGGGGGGTCACTTGGAAATTGGATTGAAAGCACTAGAAGGGAAAGGAGGCTGTGGATGTATTTAAAAAAATATATTCTTCTACATAAAAGTTTCATTCATCACCTTTAATCTGTTCTGACATCAGGTTATCTTTCACATCAGGCTGTTTTCTGAGGTCATCTTTCTCCTGTAGAGGTTGTAGATGTGTGGAGACATTCTTCAGGTCCATGCTGCCATGTTGGAACATCTCATCTTCCTTTTCAACATCCATCTTCGTCCTCTTACTTGCGATCTCCTGATGCTCTTCAGACTCACTATCCACATACGGTTCCTTTTTACAATAATGATGACAAGCTTATTTAGTTATGCATTTGATCTACATTTGACAGACATGGATTTGATCGCAAAACTAAACATAAACAGTACACACAGAAAATAAATGGTTCTTTAAAAGGCTATTTGGTTCCACAAAGAACCATCACCTCCTAAAGAAACATTTTGTTTAGTGAATGGTTCTTCATGTTCCTCTTATTGTTCTAGAGAAGAGAACCATTTTGATTCCTCAAATAACCATTTTTGATGGTTCTTTGAGGCAACTTAACCACTTAAACCCTAAAATTCCAATTTTAGGCAAGTCAGTAGGTGCATATTTGTCCGAAATAGCAGATCTACATAACATATCTAATTAACAGATCAATAAAGCTGATTCTGATCTACAAGCTCACAACGTGTCGCAACGTGATGCGTTGTGAGCTTGTAGATCAGAGAAAAAGGAGTGGACCAAGTATAGACCCCTTGGAGATACCGGTCAATGAAGTAATGTAGTTGTATACAACGTAGGTTCAGGAGTGGAGACCACCCTCTGCTTATCACAGCGACTCCCCGTCCTCAATCGCTTCCCTGTCTTCCACACCTACCTTCACTCATTAGCCACTCCCTATTCATAATCACCCGTATCCACTGCCTCCACTCACCTCAGCCAATCCTTGTTGCAATCATCACAGTATAAATACACTTGCGATCTCTCAACTCTTGTTTGTTCTGCTCCACGACAGACCAAACATGGGTTGTGAGTACTGTGCTTGTAGATCTGCTCTTTCTGCCATTCATTGCTTTCAAGTTTGTCCTCCTCCACCCCAAACTCCTCCTTCCCCTCGATTCTCGCTCTTCTTCCGTCCGTCTCTACTTATCTAGGAATTCAGGGGGGACAGTGACGGAACATAGACGACCGACCGTCCCGAGACTACTCCCCAAAAACCCTCAGTGTCGCCCCACCTTGGGTTCCTCATCCCGTTCCACGTTCATCTCATTTCGTTTCAATAAATCGTTAAACTTAAGTAGAGGTGTGGTCTCTTACTAGTGAATATAGGGTTTAAGTGGTTATGGGTTCAATCTAAAACCATTTAAATAAATGGCTATTTAAGAACTTTGTCTGAAATTGTTCTTCCATGGCATCACACTGAAAAACATTTTTCGGTTCCAGTTAGCACGTTTCTTTTTCTGTGTAGCTCTACTTTCTAACCATAGTTTCATAATTATGTTTCAAAGCAAACGTGAAGCTGTTTCACAGCAGACATTAAAGCCCTAATAACCCATAGGCGAGTACAAACATTACTTTCACCTCTTTGATGTCCTCCATTTTCACAGATGTGCCCTCCCACTGTGAGAGTCTTGTGTCTTCATTGACCTGGACCAGGGTGTGTTTCTGCAGTGCTGGGACAGTGTAGTGTTGCCTGACATGATTCTCACAGTAGGAGGCATTACACGTCAGACAGGTCTTGACGGCTCGGAGCTTGAGGTTTGAGCAAATATCACAAGCTACATCTCCAGGTCCAGCCTGTGGCAGAGTGGGACAGGCTGGACTAAAGATTGTCTCCTGGAGAGCCTGCAGTGTCCCATTCAATGCTAGGTTAACAGAGAGTACAGGACGGACTGGGTAGATTTTCTCACACTGGGGACACAGATAGTCTCCTGTAGGGCCTGGCTGGGACCAGTGAATATTGATGCAATGCTCACAGTAACTGTGTCCACAGTGAAGGGAAACAGGGTTCTTCAGAATGGAATAACACAAACTGCACATGACACAGACTGAGGTCAGCAAACCGGAGCTGAACTCACTGAGAGAGGTGAGAGTGAAGAGAGATAGTGTGGGAGAGAAAGATAAGATACATGATTGTTTAGCTGCGTTTGTTTGTGAAACATATTTTTATGACATACTACACAGAGTAACACTGTCCTCTAGTGCAGTGGTTCTCAAACTTTTTCATGTCAAGGACCCCCAAATTGACACTTATTAGACCCCCATTTGAAAAGATATGCCAGGGACCCCCATAAGAGAAGATTTTTATGTCTCTAGCAGTGATTCTCAACCATTTTAATTTCAAGGACCCCCAGTTTGACATGCATTAGGCTATACGGACCTCCATTTAATGGCAATTCTATCTCTGGGACCCCCATTTTATATTGTAAAATCTATGTTGATTTAACTCTGAGAGTGTACAAATGGAACCAAATGCACCCGTTAGGGTCCATTTGGTTCCATTTGTACACTTTGTACACACCAAATGGACACATTTGTACACACCAAATGGACCCGTTAGGGTCCATTTGGTGTGTCCATTTGTACATTCTCAGAGTTCCAGACATATAAGGGTCCATTTGGTTACTATCCATCATTTAGCTGGGTACAGTGGCGTCAATCTGTCTTGAGGCTGGAGGGGGTCCGCGCGTCACACATGCACGCACGATTTTTTTTCGGGTTTTCCGCGGTTATTCCCCTTTTATTTCGCGTTTTTTCGCGGTTATTCCCCTTTTATTTCTGTTTTTTATTACTTTAATTCGGTTAATTCGGTACAAAAAAACGTACTCCATGAAGTGTATATGTGTGGCAAAAAGGAAACGTTGCAGGGGGGGCTTATTTAATTGTTTTAATATATATATATATATATATATATATATATATTGTTATCAATTATCATCAACATTGGCCATCATCTTCAGTTTCAAAGTGCTTCTTCTTTTACTTTATTTCAGTTTTAGGGTTAGGGTTAGGTTAGGGTTATGTTATTTAATTCTCATTTTTGATTTTACCGATTTATTATCAAAAATAAATTAATTAATCAAAATATATATATTTTTTTTTGAAAAATCTATTGGGTGGGCCAGCTTTATACCCAGGCCCACCCATGGCTGCATGATGAAAACAGAGCTAACAAATGTTCTCTTTTGGGGGTCCCTGGCACAAAACATTTTCAGATGGGGGTCCATGGCTAAAATCAATATATTAAAATATTTTCAGAATAGCAGATCTACAAGCTCACAACACGTTGCAACGCTTGTGAGCTTGTAGATTGGCTATTTTCAAAAGTTTAAATAGGGCTGAAGTGGTTTATGTATGTTTTGTCAATTAAAATCAAGCTGCAAAGGCAAGGAAACATAGTAGGCTAACTAAAGTTTTCAAATAATTGTAGTGGAGTAAAAGTAGGCTATAATTAATATTTGCCTCTGAGATGCAGTGGAGTAGAAGTAGAAGTGCAAATTGGAAATACTCCAGTCAAGTAAAAATACCTTAAAATTATACTTGAGTGCAGTACATGTACTTAGTTACTTTCCACATTATTTTCCACAATTAGATTAATTACTTACTCGCCTAGTGCAAAGATGACGAAAGAGAACACACTTTTGTTCCATAGGCATATTGTCTTGGTTTCAGAGAGCATGGTGGTAAATATGAACTTTTGCCCTAAAGTATTTATATTCCATAATGTCCGACGACGTTCACGTCAATGTTGTTTAGTTTTACTGATGGGAGAACGGAGGCTTGACGCACGTCGTCAAGGGACCTTCGTGGAAATCTGTTTCCTTTCAAAATGATGCACATTTCAAAATAAGAGTTTTTTTAATCTATACTTGTAATGTTATAATTCCACATACGTTTTATTTTGATACATACTACTGGAAATATAAGTAGCCAGGTGGCCTAGTTGAAACTTCACAATAAAAATATTTGAAACAGAAACTACAACGGTGTCTAAGTCTAACCGAGAGTTATACTCCTCCAAACAACGGTGTATAACAGAACGGACCAAACCATTTTGGGATTTACACACGGGGGGGATAAATTAGTGTTTATTAGTGCATGTCATGATTTCAAAAGCGGGTTCGGATTCTATTAACTTAAATTAAAAAAGCATTTTTTAATTATCCTAAATTACTTGGGGGGGTCCAATCTGACTTGGGGGGGTCCAATCTGAAGCTAGGGGGGGACAAAACCCCCCGTCCCCCCCGGGATTGACGCGCATGGCTGGGTACCCCCTGGAACTCCCTCAAGGACCCCTGGGGGTCCCCGGACCCCACTTTGAGAACCAATGCTCTAGTGTCTAGAATCAGGCTGCTTCATGTGGAATATAGGGATTGATCATTGTGCTATGGGATTTACAGTGTCAGTCATTGGTTCGGACCTGCCAGGTGAGATAACATAATTACTTTGTAGAAAAGGTAAACAAACATGACATCTAAAATGAAGGCATCAATGGGAATGTTGGATGCACAATATGGCTGAACCTGTGAATAGACAATGAAATGCATTCATGGTGGTATAGTCCTTTAACAGAAACATAGTAATAGTGTAACTTACTTTAGGCATTCTCTAAAGTTAAACGGGAGATCCATGGACCAGTCACTTCTCGTAGACAGACAGCTAGGTGCAGGAGACACTCCCACACTGAAACAAAGCAGAAATGTATGCTGGTAGCTAAAACATCAACAATAACAATGACTATTATTATTACTATTATGATTATTATGATGATTATGATAATTGTATTATTATTATTATTAATATTATTATTATTATTATTATTATTATTATTATTATTATTATTATTATTATTATTATGTGATTATATGTAGGCATTAGGCAACCATCTAGTTTCTATAAGTTTGAAGCATTTTTGTTCATTCTCACCCCGAGTCTGGAGTAGTGAGTTCTCTTTTAAAGTTAAAAGGATGATCCATGGACCAATCACTTCTCATAGACAGACAGCTAGGTGCAGGGGACGCTCCCACACTGAAACAAAGCAGATATGTATGCTGGTAACCAAAACATCAACAATAACTATTATTAATATTATTATTATTTATTTATTTATTATCTAGTTTCTATAACTGCAAAGCATGTTTGTTCATTCTCACCCCGAGTCTGGAACTTTAAAGTGAAAAGGGTGATCCATGGACCAGTCACTTTTCATGGACACATTACTGACAGCAGGAGACACCCCTCTATCCTGCTTCATCCTGTGACTGACACACACACACACACACACACACACACACACACACACACACACACACACACACACACACACACACACACACACACACACACACACACACACACACACACACACACAGCTCTAATACACAGGAAGGCTTTCCTCTACATTTCCTGATCTATTTCCTATTGCTTCCTCAGCCAATCAGTCCCCTGGGGGCAGGGGCTATGGGATTTAAACTCCTGTATGTTGCGTTGCAAAGGCCTGGAATTTCGTCATTTTAGGGACAAGGCCACTTGGCCTTTGGTGTTGTAATTTTTTGGAGGGCACAAAGGCCAAATGCCAGGGCAGGAAGGACATCCACGGAAATAATGAATTTATGAGCCAGACAAGCAGCAATGCGTGAGGCACGCATTGCTGCTTGTCTGGCTGATATCTCGGAGTGGATGTCGACGCACCACCTGAAGCTCAACCTGGACAAGACCGAGCTGATGTTTCTCCCGGGGAAGGGCTGTCCGCACCGAGACATGGCCATCACCATTGATAATGCTGTGGTGACCTCAACTCGGACTACGAAGAATCTGGGTGTGACCCTGGACGATCAACTGTCGTTATCGACAAACATCGCATCAGTGACAAGGTCCTGCAGATTCCTCCTCTACAACATCAGGAGGATTCGCCCCTTCCTCACGGAGAAGGCAGCCCAGGTGCTCATCCAGGCTCTTGTCAACTGCAACTCCCTCCTTGCTGGTGCTCCGGCATCTGCCATCAGACCTCTGGAGCTTGTTCAGAAAGCTGCGGCTCGTCTGGTGTTCAACGCCCCAAGTTCTCCCACACAACTATCCTTCTCCGTTCTCTACACTGGCTCCCTGTAGCGGCTCGCATCCAGTTTAAAACCCTGGTGCTAGCCTATAGGGCAGTGAAAGGAACAGCTCCTTCTTACCTCCGGGCTATGTTTGTCACACCTGAACCCCTCCCACCATTACGTCACGCCCAGTGTGCTGGTTATTATAAACTCAAGTCTCTCCTCAGGATGTGTGCCAGCTGTTTTTAAACAAGCAGTGGTCCAGCCCCTTTTAAAAAAGAAAAACTTGGATCCCACCGTTCTATCAAATTTTAGGCCCATCTCCCAACTCCCATTCCTCTCAAAGGTCCTTGAAAAGGTTGTTTACGCCCAGCTCCAGTTATTTTTATCCACAAACAACATCCATGAAAAAATTCAGTCTGGATTCAAGCCTGGCCACAGCACTGAAACTGCTCTTTTAAAAGTTTTTAATGACCTACTCTTATCTGCCGACATTGGTAAGTCTGCTGTCCTGGTGCTGCTTGACTTAACCGCTGCCTTCGATACAATCGACCACAGAATCCTCCTGCATCGGTTGGAACATTATGTAGGCATCACAGGCACCGCCCTCAAATGGTTTGAATCATATTTAGCTGATAGGAGCTTCTCCATTCGCCTAGGTGATTACACCTCCACCAAGGCCCCCCTTACTTGCGGTGTCCCCCAAGGGTCGATCCTGGGCCCCATCCTCTTCCTGCTTTATCTATTACCCTTAGGGTCCATCATTGAGAAATATAATATATCTTTTCACTGCTTCGCTGATGATATTCAATTATATCTCCCCCTAGAAACCACCTCCATAAATTCACGCCAACCCCTGCTTGACTGTCTGGCAGATATCAAGGATTGGATGGACCTAAATTTCTTAGAACTAAATGAAAATAAGACGGAAGTAATATTCTTCGGCTCCGGCTCCTCCGTCCCTCTAACGGGCTCCCTAGGCCCCCTAAGTGCCAACATCCACTCCCACGTCAAGAACCTTGGTGTCACCCTTGACACTGATTTTAAATTTGATAAACAGGTCAGCTCTGTGGTAAGTGCCAGCTTCTTCCAGCTGCGCCTATTGGCAAAGGTCAAGCCTTACCTCTCTCCCAGTGACCTCGAAAGAGTGATCCATGCCTTCATTTCAAGTAGGCTGGATTACTGCAATTCCCTTTATATCGGCATCGACAAATCGCTCCTAAAGCGACTGCAGCTTATCCAAAATGCCGCCGCCCGCCTCCTTACCGGTACAAAGAGGCGGGACCATATTACTCCCGTTCTGGCTTCTCTCCACTGGCTCCCGGTCCGTTTTAGAATTGATTTTAAGATTTTAATGCTTGCTTTTAAAGCACGCAACGGACTAGCCCCCCCTTTCCTTAATGACCTCATCAATGTCTACATTCCACCTAGACCCCTAAGGTCGGCCGATCAGTTACTACTGATTGAGCTCACAACAAATAAAAGGTCTAGAGGCGACCGAGCCTTCGCTGCGGCTGCCCCGAGGCTCTGGAATAGCCTTCCTTTTAATATAAGAGCCTCTCAGTCCATAGACATTTTTAAATCACTACTAAAGACCTATTTCTTTTCCCTGGCTTTTGAACACAGTTAAACCGTTACACTACAATTACTGTCACTACCTCACTATGTTCTGCCATGTTTCCTAATCGCCGCTTGTATTTTATATTGTACTGTTGCATTGTATGTATTATAACACTGTTGTATAGCACTTTGGTTGGCCTTGGCCATTGTAATGTGCTTTATAAATAAAATTTGAGTTGAGTTGAGAGAGTTGAGATGCCTACACCCCTGCCCGACCACTTCGGTCTGCCACCTCGGGTAGACTGATTGCCTCGTCACTCAAGGGTCCTTCTGGCCGATCCACACGGTCACAACTTTTTTCTATTCTGGCCCCACAGTGGTGTCACTGGAGTGGAGTCACTGCCCATCTTTCGGGCTGTGACTTCTTTTTAATTTGTTTGCCGTTATTCTGTTGCTTGCTTTATATTAAGACTCATAATTTGGGGATTTCGCTGTATTTTATCAGATGTATTCATCTATATTTTGCTGTTCGGAATCCTCTCTCTCTCTCAGGCTAGAAATCAAACCTACCATTGATTAGTTCAACAGGCTGCGTTAGATTTATCTCCTGTTTGGCCCGGTAATTTTTTGTGTCTATTACACTGTGCTGCGGGATTCCGACGGTTCATAGGAGGCTCAAAATCAAACCTACCTACCACTGTGCATGTTGTAGCTGTGCAGCTCAACCAAAGGGACTGATGTCTAAAAAAAAACGTATTGACAGGAAAATCGCGCAGAGGAAAAACTGTGAAATCAGTTGCTGGGCGCAGCTGGGGCACCACGGCCACTGTGGCCGTGAAGGTATGTCATTATTCGAGGGGCACGCGGCCAATGAAATTCCTGCCCTGCAACGTGAACAAATGTTTACAAATGTTAACTTAGCTATGTTTGTAAAGCTGTGTCCACCATGTTAGTATGACCAAAGATGGTATTTTTGTCTTGGGTATGACATTCTACACAGAGTAACACTGCCCTCTAGTGTCTCAGCTTCATGTGGAACAGGGAGTGACCATTGAGCTATGGGTTTGACAGTTGTTAGTCTCAGTCATTAATATTAGAGGTTGAAATAGGTAAGCACGGCGCCAGAGAGCAAGCTATGGAGTAGACGTGTGTTAGCTGAGCTCTCCAGAACTTTTCAACAAACATTCTTTAAAAAGGCAATTCCGTTTAAAATTTCACTTCTACCTATTGTTGTGGGTGTCGACATTCATTAAAAGGGACCAACTGATCCACTACGTGTGCATAATGACGGGGAAGGGGCGACGTGGGGGCCGCCATGGTGGCGAAACTACACTGAGGCCTAGTACACCAAGCGGATCCCCGGATCCCCATGACGGCTCTACGGGGGAGGATACGGTTACGGCCCTGGCATCCGTTGATTTTAGAGAGATGCTGCTTACATCACTACGTGGAGATATTGGTGACATTGTCAAGTCTGAGATCAGAGATGCGATTGATAAAGAGATAGCGGGGCTTAAAACAAGTGTTGCCGCCGTGGAAACGGGCTTACAGTCTCACGTTAGCTCGGTTGCTACAGAGCTAGCCACGCTAAAGTCTACTACAGCCGACGTGGAGGTGAGCCTTTCTACGTGTTCAGACGACGTTACAGTCCTACAACAGGAAGTCGCGCAGCTCAAGACCGCGGTTGCTTCTTTGCAAAGTAAATGTGAAAGTTTAGAAAATATGTCACGTCGGAGCAACGTCAGGCTGGTAGGTGTACCAGAAACACATTCTAGCTCCCCGGAGGCGGTGGCTGCGTTGTTACAGAAGGCCCTCGGCCTAACACAGGCACCGACTGTCGACAGATCACACCGCATATTACGTCCAGCAAATAGCCAGGCCCAGGGGGATCGGCCGCGCGTTATCATCGCCCGTCTACACTACTGTCA